>NW_027361790.1:1800000-2040000 GCF_039654945.1 Dendrobates tinctorius | reverse complement strand
AGGGGGATGAGAGGACTATGCATACCAGGATAAGGGGTGAGAGGACCATGCATACCTGGATAGGGGGATGAGAGGACCATGCATACCAGGATAGGGGGGTGAGGGGACCATGCATACCAGGATAGGGGGGTGAGGGAACCATGCATACCAGGTTAGGAGGGTGAGAGGGCCATTCATACCAGGATAAGGAGGGTGAGAGGACCATGCATACCAGGATTGGGGTGTGGGAGGACCATGCATACCAGGATTGGGGTGTGGGAGGACCATGCATACCAGGATTGGGGGGTGAAAGGACCATGCATACCAGGATAGGGGGGGTGAGGGGACCATGCCTACCAGGATAGGAGGTGAGGGGACCATGCATACCAGGATTGAAGCTTGAGAGGACCATGCATACCAGGATTGGGGGGTGAGAGGACCATGCATACCAGGATTGGGGGGTGAGAGGACCATGCATACCAGGATAGGGGGGTGAGGGGACCATGCATACCAGGATAGGTGGGTGAGGGCTATCAGTGTGATTTTACAGTAGCAGCACATGAATTGCCGGCTTTTCAAAGGACACCGGTGCGTAAAAATCGGATAGCACTCGCATTGTGCGAGTGCTGTGCGATTTTATTTCCTCATACCCATTGACTTACATTGGCGAGTCTCGTCCAAGATATGCAGCCGTACGCAGCATGCTGCGATTTTGTTTCCCAGTCCGATTTCAGCTGAGAAAAAATTGCAGATGAGATGTCACCCATTGAATAACATTGGTCCGAGTGCAATCCGATTTTTTATCGGTTTGCACTTGTCCATAATTCACGCAAATGGGTATGAGCCCTAAAACTGTAAGTTCGTTGCATACAAATCAAGCCATCATGCAGCTCAACTAATGGAAAACTAATGGAAAAATACAAATTTATGGATCTCAGAAAGTGTGGACACAAACAAAAATAAATATTTAAGGCTGGTTTCACATTTGCGTTTTTTTGCGCTGGAAAAAAACGCATACGTGCACATGCGTTTTTTCCCCTATATTTAACATGGGTGCGCATACCTGCGCGCTGGCATGCGCACGTATGCGATTTTCATGCGCTGCGTTTTTTTGGGGTGTGCGTTTGTATTTTCCAGACGCAGCATGTTGCATTTTTTGGCCCTGAAAAAAAGCGCATGCGCATGTATGCGCACGTTTTGCGCTAAAAATGGTCATTATAGCCTATGGGTGCGCATATGTGCGCATTGGCATGCTTATGTATGCGTTTTTTTGCACATGCGTTTTTTTTTGTTAACCATGGAATTTAGGGGTTTGGGTTAGAGTTAAGGTTAGTTAAAGGGGTTTAGGGTTAGGGTTAGGGTTGGGGTTAGGGTCAGGGTTAGGGTTAAGTATGGTTTGGTTAAGGGTTAGGGTCAGGGTTAGGGTTAGGGTTAGGGTCAGGGTTAGGGTTAAGTATGGTTTGGTTAAGGGTTAGGGTCAGGGTTAGGGTTAGGGTTAGGGTAAGGGTTAGGGTTAGGGTTAGGGTCAGGGTTAGGGTTAAGTATGGTTTGGTTAAGGGTTAGGGTCAGGGTTAGGGTTAGGGTTAGGGTCAGGGTTAGGGTTAAGTATGGTTTGGTTAAGGGTTAGGGTCAGGGTTAGGGTTAGGGTTAGGGTCAGGGTTAGGGTTAAGTATGGTTTGGTTAAGGGTTAGGGTCAGGGTTAGGGTTAGGGTTAGGGTCAGGGTTAGGGTTAAGTATGGTTTGGTTAAGGGTTAGGGTCAGGGTTAGGGTTAGGGTTAGGGTTAGTTAGGGTTTGGGTTAGGGTTAAGTATGGTTTGGTTAAGGGTTAGGGTCAGGGTTAGGGTTAGGGTTAGGGTCAGGGTTAGGGTTAGTAAAGTCATGGTTTGGGTTATTGTGAGGGGCCACCTAATGTTGGAAAAAAACGCAAACGCGGTAAAAACGCACTAAAAACGCATACAAACGCATAAAACGCTGAGTTTTTTTCATGCATGCTCATAAAAATGCTTGAAAAAAACGCAGCAGTTGTATGCTTTTGTATGCGTTTTTTCAATGCGTTTTTTTGCGGGAAAAACGCGCTGCAAAAAAAAGCAAGTGTGAAACTAGCCTTAAACATTTCATTTTTTTCCTCTACACTATAATGAAAGAAAAAATGCAATTTAGAGTAATTTTTGCTGCAAAAAAACTATGCATTAAAAACAAATAGAAAAAACAACGAGGAATTGCATTTTTTGTTTACAATTTCACAACAATTTTATTCCCATTGTCCAGTGAATTGAATGTTGAAACAAATGGCATCATTCAAAACCACAACCCGTCCTGCAAAAAAAAAAAAATTCCAGATATGCCAAAAAATGGGAGGTTTGCATCACTATTTTCTGAGACCAATAACTTTCTTTTTTTTGTCAATGGAGCTGTATGAGGGCTTTTCTTCTTGCGTTTTGCGCACAGTTTTATTGGTATTAATCTGGGGTATATTCACTGTTTTGATTATATTTAAGCAGTAATTTTATCAAAATTTGTCTTTACATCATGGTGTTCTCAGATTAGGTGGCAAAAATCTGGTGGCAGATTTTCTTAAAGTGATGGCAGCTCAGGGGGTTCTTTCTCTATACTGTATATCTTTTGCTATGAAATTTCGTGGATGCAACTTTGCCATCCCAGGGGTTAAATATGCTCTTGAGCTTGTCCCATCAATGTGCTGCATATGTAAAGCACAGTGCATTCGGTACAACTGCAAGCTTATGATTTTGTCATTTTTTTCAAGAGATTGCTGCCTTTATAGCTAGAAATTGCATGGCACTAACATTAGAATTTAATCCCTTTGAGTGGAGCCTACTATTAATTGCCCACTGCTTGGTTTTCTGTTACCATTCCCGCTGTTCTACAGATTCATATATTGCTCAGACATAACAGCGTGCACTTCAAAACCTGCTGCCCAAACGATGGCATACAAGGCGACTTTGAAGCAAAGTCATACTGTGATAGCCACACAAAAATTAAAGGCAATGTCAGATGTCCTCCTCCTTGTGCAGTCCTTTATGATGCAACAGCAGTCGGTCAGCAGTCAGTAGCTTCTCTATGTTCTACCAAATTCCATTGAGGGAACTTGGATTTGTGGATAAAAAATATTTTCTTTGAAAATGAATTTGATTACTGTTATTTTATTCATAACTTACTAATGAGCGAGTAGTGTATATGTAGTGTGACTGGGTGTGCACATCAAAGTAGTGAAGCATGAGATGATTAGATATCGAAATATAGTCACATACTCAAATATATATACATATATAGTCACATACTTAGAGTCTCATACAGTTGCAATAAATATATTCAACCCCAACTGCAAATTAAGTTTATTAGCAAAATTTACAAATTGCAATCAACAAATTAAACAAAAAGAATTTTAATATCTCAACTCAACTAATATAATATGGTAGCACAGCGTCTCAATGGTTAGAACTGTTATTTTGCAGCACTGGAGTCCTGGGTTCGAGTCCCCCAAAGTACAACATCTGCAGGGAGTTTGTATGTTCTTCCTGTGTTTGCGTGGGCTTCCCCTGGGTACTCCCACACACACTTCAAAGAGATAATGAAAGGGTACTTAAATTGTGAGCTCCAATAGAGACAATTATGATGTCTGTAAAGCACTGTGGAATTTGATGGAACTAAATAAAATACATTATTTTTTTTTTTTAATTCAGAAGTATACAACCCCTGTGTGATAAGGGTGTTTATTACTCAATAATGCTCACTTTGGCTTTGTTGAAAAATGTGAAAGATACCAACTTCTTAGATCGTTCCTGAAGAATTTTAGCCCAATTTATCATAGGCAATGGCTCATTAACTTCACTTCAGTTCACTAATATTCTTGGGTTATCAAGATAGTTATCTAAAAATTAGAGAAGAAACTATCGCCTTGCACAAACAAGGAAAAGGATACTAAAGGTTAGCAAAGGCATTGCATGTTCTTAGGATGCAGTTGATAGCAGACAGGACTGCCATCAAGTAATTACTGCCTTACTGGCATGTGGGGCCCGGTGAGCAGAGAGGCGCCCGGACCAGGCCAACCACTTTTTGCTTTTGCTCACCTGGCACAAAGCCAGTGTGTTGGATTGCTGGTTATCGGCGCAGCCACGCGCCCTCATTCTCTGCTCCTTCACTCTCTTCATAGAGAGGAGAGGAGGTGGGCAATGCACATGGCCATGCAGAGAATTGCCAGCTGCAGTGGAGCAGGGACATCCTCATGGACACTGTGACAATACTCACCCCCAGTGCCTGAACTCAGCAACAGAGCCAGGAGCTGAGCACAGACAACCAGGGAGAAAGAGGCAGAAGGAAAGAAAAAAAGAGCGGGAGAGATAAAAGATGGAAGAAGTGAGGAGAGAAAGAGACAGAAAACACAATAGAAAGGCAAGAAACGCAAGAGAGACAGGTGAGAAGGTTACAATTGTGCTCAAAAGCTTACATACCCTGGCAGAATTTTTTCTTTCTTGGTCTTTTTTCAGAGAATATGACTGATAACACCAAAACTTTTTCTCCACTCATGTTTAGTGGTTAGGTGAAGCCATTTAATGCCAAACTACTGTGTTTTCTCTTTTTAAATCATAATGACAACCCAAAACATCCAAATGACCCTGATCAAAAGTTTACATACCCCATTTCTTAATACCGTGTATTGCCCCACTAACATCAATGATAGTTTGAAGTCTTTTGTGGTAGTTGTGGATGAGATTCTTTATTTTCTCAGATCGTAACACTGCCCACTCTTCTTGGCAAAAAGCCTCCAGTTCCTGTAAATTCCTGGGCTGCCTAGCATGAACTGCATTCTTGAAATCTCCCCAGAGTGGCTCATTGATATTGAGGTCAGAAGACTTAGGTGGCCTTCACTTTGTTCTGCTGTAGTCAATGACAGGTCAACTTGGCCTTGTGTTTTGAATCATTGTGATGTTGGAACTTCCAAGAACGTCCCATGCACAGCTTTGGGGTGGATGATTATAAATTTGCCTCCAGTAGTTGCTGTTAAAGTGCTGCATTCATCTTTCCTTCAACTCTGACCAAGTTTCCTGTGCCTTTGCAACTCACACATTCCCAAAACATCAGCGATCCAACATCATGCTTTACAGTAGGAATGGTGTTCCTTTCATCATAGTCCTTGTTGACATCTCTCCAAATGTAAGGTTTATGGTTGTGGCCAAAAAGTTCAATTTTGGTCTCAGCACTCCAAATTACCTTGTTCCAAAAGTTTTGAGGCTTGTCTCTGTGGTGTTTTGCGTATTGTAGGTGGTATACTTTGTGACATTTGGCAGCAATGGCTTTCTTCTGGTGACTCAACCATGCAGCCCATTTTTCTTCAAGTGCCTCCTTATTTTGCATCTAGAAACAGCTATACCACTAGTTTTCAGAGAGTCCAGTATTTCAGCTGATGTTATTTGTGGGTTTTTCTTTGAATCCCAAACAATTTTCCTGGCTGTTGTGGATGAAATTATTGTTGGTCTACCTGACCGTGGTTTTGTTTTTACAGAGCCCCTGATTTTCCATTTGTTAATTACAGTTTGATCATTGCCGACTGGCATAATTAATTCCTTGAATATCTTTTTGTATCGTCTTTCCTGTTTTATACAGTTCAATTACCTTTTTCCATAGATCTGTTGACAATTCTTTTGCTTTCCCCATGACTCAAAATTCAATAATATATATATAGACTTGGCACACACTGGTAGGTTCTGATACAGAAAGGTGGTTTTAATAAAGTACAGTACATACATTCAGACGTTTCGGTCTATGACCTTCATCAATGTACTGTGAATCAAAACATAAAATAATAATAAGGGTGGCATAACTATCTTCAAAGGTGTAAAAGAAAGTATATACAAGGTACTAACCTTGAGTTACACTGTGTCACTCTTACGGAATACCTCAAGGTTCAGAGGATACCTAGGGGGCTACGTGTCCCCTTGTGCCCTACTCTTTTCAGTGACTCAAATGACTTTTGCTCACGTTTTGAGCAAATTATTAATAAATGTTCTTTTGACCTTATAACCCTCACGTTAGAGCATCTGCACCTAGGAATCGCGAAGTGCAAAGAAGAAATATCCAATATAGAAACACAGTTAGCATCCTCAACCACTACAGAGGAATTCAACAATTTGAAGACCAAGATCAATGGAGACATTGAACAGCACCGACGGGACACTGAGACAAGGAAAAGGAACAAGTTCACTCGAGATACAGAGGACTACGAACAGAATAGAGTCTATAAATGGCGAGAATCCTACAACTTCGGAAACTTCAACACCCATTCAAATTACAGATCTACCACGGACATCTCATCTTCGGTCTCAGACTACGAGAGACAGGCTTCGTCAAGTCGTTTTTTAGGAGAGAGACGCAGATCTTCAAAAAGAAGAGGACCCGCAGGGGGAAGAAACCTATGCAGAAATATGGACTTCAGTCGCATAACCCGCTCGCAGGTAATGACCCACTTGTAATTAATATTTCAGCAAAAAATCTAGGTATAGCTGAATACCGTGTGTTACAAAAAGGCCTTTCTTTCTGTCCAAGCTATAGATACAACACATTCAATCTTGATATGGACCTACAAAGGTTCTATAGATCACCAAGACTGAAATTACAGTTTTCTAACGCTACTAACAGTAGAAGTGAACCTATACCACCACAATCCCCATTGATATCTTCTGATAGCTTAGGTCTCAGGTACAAAAGTAATTATAGACCACCCATGGGATCCCACGCCTTGGAGACTTTCATCTCTGTGAGAATCATGTGGGAATAGTGGATGAGGGCAGGTATATCTCGCCCAGATTCCTTTCCTATGTGGCCTAGTCTGGTCAGTATCGCACCTGCTTGCTAATGAATAATGGGAGGTGGATATAAAAGGATGCCAGGTAGTTGTGTGAGTGTCTCAGCCTGGGAACACAGAGAGCCTGTCTGTGTGAGAGACACATGTGAGTGAAAGCAGTGCCCACTGCAACTGTGGTTTGGCTGGACGGGAGAAGCCAGCCAGTTGGTAGTTAGGTTGTCCATTGTTTAGTTAGTGCCGGACAGGCAAGGATTTGTTTTATGTTTTATTTCCTTTTGCATTGCTTTCACCGTTAATAAACCTGACCCAGGTTCAGTTACACCCGTATCCCAGCTCTGCGCCTGAGTTTCATGCTGAACGCACGTGACCTTTGACCCCAGCAAAGGCGATCACGGAGTGTTTTATCACATCTCCTTTATAGATGATACATTTCAGAACCTGAGAGACGACATTAATAAGGGGAAGGTCCATTTTCCATCAAACCTTACCGCACTTGATCAACAAGCTCTCAAAACCCTACAAGACGACAAGGATATAATTATCAAACCAGCTGATAAGGGGGAGCGATAGTTATCCTAGACAAATCAATGTATTTGGACAAAATTTATCGCCAATTGAGTGACACATCAGTTTATCAACCGCTTATGGGTGATCCTACTAATGAAGTTAGGCAGCTAATTCAGGATACACTATCTAAATGCAAATTAAGCGGGATTTTGGATAATAAAATGTGTGACTATCTAACCAAACAATTCCCCATTACGCCTGTTTTTTATGTACTCCCCAAAGTACACAAAAACCTAAATAATCCACCAGGTAGACCCATCGTGGCTTCCACGGAGTCCATCTTCTCCCCCATTTCTAAATATCTCGAAAAAATCTTAACACCTCTCATTAAACAAACACCATCCTTTTTACTGGACACAGGGACCTTTTTGGATATCATTCGCAATTTAGGCTGCATTCCCCAGGATGCCATCTTAGTCACATTTGACGTTAAAGATTTATACACATCCATTCCTCATGCAGAGGGCATCCAGTCAGTGTGGAGGCTACTTGAGTTGTCCAATTTTTATCCTGAACAAATCAATCTATGTTGTGAACTACTGTCCATCGTAGTAACAAAAAAGTATTGTTTACAGATCAAGGGGACCGCAATGGGCTCAAATACTGCACCTCCAAATGCAAATTGCTACGTAGCCCATTTGGAAGATAGTATCATATATCGAGATGACCTCTTCCGCACTCATGCTATAGTGTGGAAGAGATACATTGACGATATCTTCTGTATTTGGGGAGGGTCACTTGATACATTATATTCCTTCTTCTTCATTTTACAAACATCTTGGCCAGGTCTCAGCTTCACTATGACACACCATACTAATCAGATTAATTTTTTGGACACGTTAGTCATTAAGGACGACTCGGGTCATCTCTCCACTGATCTTTACAGGAAACCAACTGACCGCAATAGCTTGCTCCACTACGAGAGCTTCCTCCCTACTAAGATGAAGAATGCGATACCTAAATCTCAACTGAAAAGGGTTCAGAGGATAGTTTCAAATACAGAGGTCCAAAAAGTACGCATGAATGAGATGCGCACAAAATTTTTAGAGAGGGGTTATCCACCATGTACACTTAATAATTTGGATCTTTCCTCCCCCTCTAAACCCAAGGTGACCAATCATATTGCTTTTGTACGTGACTACCACCCTCTAGCCTATCGTTTACATTCAAGTATTAGACGCCATTGGCATCTTCTCACGACGGCTCATCCTAATGTAGGGGCCTTTAAAGAACCCTTCCTCCCTTGTTTTAGGAGGCCACACAATGTACGTGACATCCTAATCATAGCAGATATAGGCTCTCCTCGTCCCCCTAAACAACAACGCTTCCTCACAAATCCTAAATTTGGCACCTTCCCCTGGCTACAATGCACGCAGTGCAGCAATGTCCAAAAAGGAAATTGTTTCTACCATCCCCACACAGGTAAAAAATAAAACATCAGAGAGTATTACACCTGTGATAGCTCATTTGTAAAATATATTATCAAATGCCCATGTGGTTTACTTTATGTGGGTGAAACCACACAACATGTAAGGGATCGGATTTCCAAGCACAAATCCACTATCAGGTGCAAAAATATGCTTCTTCCGATCCCTTATCATTTTATCACTGCTGGCCACACGATTGCACAGCTAAAATTTTGAGTTGTGCAACAAATTCATCCATCACGCAAGGGGGGCAACAGCATCAATCTACTGAAAAGAAGAGAGGCCTACTGGATTCATGAGCTCAACACCCTGGCACCTAAGGGGTTAAACAAGGATTATGATGTGCAGTCATTCCTTCTATCATGATCCTGCTATAACCTGGTATATGATCTAGTATACTGTAATAACGCCGCAAATTGAGGAATACCATATGCTATAATTACTCTATCATGAGTTTTGCTGTAATCTGTTCTGTGATCTATTGTAATATGTTGTATTCCTGATATTAATTACATTTTATCTTTATTACAGAATCAACACTTATGAATTATTTGAATCACCACCACCATAGCACTGAATATCCACTATCTTTATTCCTGGCACTTCCTGCATCAGCGCCGTGCTAGTTACTATGGTAACAGAACTCGCTGCACTGCACTTCCTTGTAAACTGGCCTATTCATTAGTATTCAACAGCGCACCCTGGTAGGTGTGCTCTGCTCACACCCCCCTCCCATCCTCTCTCTGCGCCTGGAGCGCATAATGACGTTGGTGGATTACACGCCGGTCCACTTCCGGTTGCGCACTTCCGCCTAGACACCATCTTGGTCAGGGATATAAACCCTGACGCTTCCCCACAGTGCAGCGCCATTGATTCGCGGCGGACACCACATCCATCAGCCATTGTGAACACTCACTTAGCAACGGTAAGATTTAATGGGCGCTTCCCTCACTTATACCGGTATATCATACCATGAAACTTAGCTGCCTTTTGTTATTCTCTCCTACAGAGAGACGGCCCCTGGTGCCTCCTCACCCATTGGTATGTAACTTATGCAGTTCAACACACACACCTATCACGGAGATTTTTCTTTGTACTACAGCAGCTTCATTTTCCCCTCAGGTTTTTCTTTAAGCCCAGTCACTAAGAGCTCACAGTACAACATATTGGTATGTGCCTCTCTATCTTTGCTGACCTTGATCTCCACTATTGTTGTTATTCCTGGTTCTACTGTATACACTGTGCTACAATGTGATTGATGTCTCTGCATATTATTATGACATATTCTGGATTTTGATTACCCATATACCTTGTATATACAGTACTTTCTTTTACACCTTTGTAGATATTTATGCCACCCTTATTATTATTTTATGTTTTGATTTACAGTACATTGATGAAGGTCATAGACCAAAACGTCTGAATGTATGTACTGTACTTTATTAAAACCACCTTTCTGCATCAGAACCTACCAGTGTGTGCCAAGTCTATATATATAGAAGTTCATGGATTGGGATCCTACTTGTGCACCACTATTTTAAATAGGGTTGTGCCAACAGCTTTGTCTTTCACAATTCAATGATGTCAGTGGCTGGATGAAAGATGCAAGAGTCTGTCTAGATCCCAGAAACTCACTCAGCTTTTATGCACAAACTGATTACAAGAAAACAGGTCACAGGTGAGGATGTTACCTTTAGCAGCCATTCAAACCCATTTATGTCAACTTCTGTTCATGCTATCAGGCCAAAATCACCAGAGTATGCAAACTTTTGATCAGGGTAATTTGGATGTTTTAGGTTGTCATTATGATTTATAAAGTGAAAACACAGTAGTTTAACAATATATGGCTTCACCCAACCACTAACCATGAGTGGAGAAAAAGTTTTGGTGTTACCATTCATATTCTCTAAGAAAAAGGCCAAGAAAGCAAAAATTCTGTCAGGTTATGTAAACTTTTGAACACAACTGTATATATAAGACACTGGCTGCAGTGATGGGATTGATGGAGCTCTCCCCAGTTCAGTGAAACCACCTATTAAAATAAGAAGCGGTTGCCTGAACCGTCAAAAAGCGGCACCTCAATTCAGTTCCCTGTCCTGCAATTTTCAAATGAATGTGCATCATTACATGCACATTCCATTGAAATACTATATATTATGGTGTAGCAAGCCACCGGCTCCCTGCACAGCAATAGTTAACTGCTGCCAGCCAATCACGGGCCGGCAGCTAACATCAGTGGGCACGTCGCCGCCGTATGACTTCACTGTCATGTGCCAGCGCGTCCGCACCTCAAATGAATGAGTAAGGAGAATTTTTTTTTTAGTGAAAGCAGCAGCATGGGGACAGGATGGAAGACACATGGGGCAGGATGGGAGAACATAACGAGCAGTATGGGAGCTCTTATTGGGACAGGATGGGAGATCATATGGGAGCAGGATGGAAGACACATGGGGCAGAATGGAGACACATGGTGGCAGAATGGAAATATATGGGGGCAGAATGGAAGATCATATGGTGCAGAATAGGACATCATATGGATGACTCTATAGAGAAAATTGCACTGCAGAACTAAAATTATTTAAAAGATATAATTTTATTTAACAATCCTTAAAGACATAAACATGCATGAAATCAAATTTAATAATAAGATGGTGAACAATACCAAAAAAGTCACTGCAGACCATAGGCAAAAAGTAGAAAAATACAATATTATAACTACACCAACACATCAAGTCATTATAAATGGGTGTTAAGTCATACCATAGTGGACTAAGATCAACAAGTAAAATTACACCAAAAGGATAACAAAGAGATAAGGAGGTTAGTGGATAAAATGTAAAAAGTATATGAATAACAAACTTGGCTGCCATGCTAGTAACAAGTTGTGAATGCTGCTTCAAATTCACTGAATCTCTGTGCGGTACAGAGAATGGCACTTGCTTGTATATGCCTGATGTTACTGATTACAAGATTGTTCAGTCCGTGCAGATAAAGATGAATGTAGTCCAGAACAAGGGATCGTCCTCCCGTTCTCAGAAGACTCCCCCTTTTGCTCGTGGCTGTAAGATCCAGCCTCGACCGATGCCGCCGCCGTGTGGTAGCATAGCAAGCAGGGGACGTGGTTAGAGGTGACATCACCTGCCCGTAGTAACGGACACACACACGGGGGCCAATCCCGACACACTTTGAGGGACCCATCCCTCTTTCTCAAGGCACCTTGAGCTTCTGTGTGTTATGTCACTGGTGATCACTGTATTACCTGTACATTGACACTAAAAACACCTCACCAGTTTCTAATGTCATTGGTGATCACTGTCATACCTGCACACTGACACTATATACAGAGCTCCTGTGTATGATGTCACTGGTGATCACTGTATTACCTGTACAGTGACACTATTATATGCATAGTTTCTGTGTATAATGTCACTGGTGATCACTGTATTATCTGTACTGTGACACTATATACAGAGCTCCTGTGTATAATGTTACTGGTGATCACTGTTTTACCTGTATACTGACACTATATACAGAGCTCCTGTGTATAATGTCACTGGTAATCACTTTATTACCTGTACACTATATACCGAGCTCCTGTGTGCAATGTCACCGATGATCACTGTATTACCTGCACATTATACACTATACACAGAGCTCCTGTGTATAATGTCAGCGGTGATTAATGTATTACCTGTACACTGATACTATATGCAGAGCTCCTGTGTATAATATCACCAGTGATCACTGTATTACGTGTACACTGACACTGTACACTCTATGCTATGCTTAGAGCTCCTGTGTATAATGTCACTTATGGTAATATTAGTATTGTGTTTTTTTATTAATGATCAGTATTGTAGTATTCAGTTACTGCGGTGGTAATATGTGATCTGGTCATGGTGGGGCGGTATTTCTCTCTTGTATGTGGTATTAGTCGGTCACTGTGGTGGTAATATGTGGCCTGGTCATGCTGTGGTGGTGTTTTGTACCCTGTATCGGGTATTATTTGGTCACTTTGAGGTGGTAATATGTGGTCTGGCCATGGTGTGATGGTATTTGTCCGTTGCATTTGGTATTATTAATAATATTTAAAAATGTATGTGACACATTCTCCTAAAGAAAAATAAATAAAAATTTACTTAATCATTTCTTAAAATACTTAATACTCTTTTTAATAGATTAGACTAGAGTAGGGCCCTGCCAAAAGAGTATATCTTGTGGTGGCGGTGGATTAAAAAATCTTTTGGCCAAAAGAAAAGCTGCATGCCATGTATTTGATATGGTGTTCGATGGGAACTGTTAAAGGGGTTGTCCACTACAAGCACAATGCCTTTTTTAACTAAATAACCTGTGATAAAATAATAAAGCCTATATTCACCTCCCGTGCTGGCGTAATTTCCCCCGTGTCAGCTTTGGCTTTCCTCTGGGCTCTTGCGCGGTGTTGTGATATATGACCCCAGCGCCCAATCAGCTGTAGCCATTGCCAAGATGCACATCTGCACCCCACCACACTACAGGAAAATGGGAATCCTGGCTGAGTGTATATTCTGCTGTTCCCTTGGCAATACGCTTATGCAGGCTGCATGCTGCCACTTGATATGGCACGACAGGACCAGATGGAATAGAGATGAATGAGGGAGGCCAGATTCCAAAAATAAACTTTTCTTTGCTGAAGAACAAAATGAGAAGTATATACATCAGATAGCAGGCACAACATTTTAAGAATACTTCTTCTGCACAATTCAGAGGGAGGAACTTCATGGTTACATATGGTCGTACACTATCTCCATTACATGTTACAACAGTCCAGAAAACCATTATGGGAACCGTCAGCTTTCACATTTTTAGACCCTGGCCTGAAAATAATAGAAAAATTAAGCCAAGAGAAAAACAAGGACCATCTGGCCTGCCTAGGAGTTAACCTTTTAGCCGATTCAATGTAAGTTAAATTCTTGTGATCCATGATCACCGTAACTGGATGAACCTCCCCGTCCAAAAAATGCTTCCATTCCTCAAAGGCCAACTTGACAGCAAGTAACTCCCGATTCCCAACATCATAATTTCTCTCTGCCCGTGAAAATTTTTTTAGAAAGAAAAGCACATGGACGCAGGCTATTCAGAGATTTGGGCCCCTGCGATAAGACTGCCCCCACTACAATCTCCAAAGCATCCACATCCACAATGAATGCTTCTTGGAGATCAGGTTGGATCAGAATTGGTGAGCACATAAAACACTCTTTTAATCTTTCAAAAGTCCTGATAGCACCTGGCGACCAAACCTTGAGATTCGCACCCTTAAGTGTAAGGTCAATAAGTGGTTTAGCAATCTGTGAAAACCCCTTGATAAATTTTCTATAATAGTTGGGGAATCCCAGAAAACACTGCAAAGATCACGAGGTTGAACCCAATCAATTATGGCCTGCACCTTCCCAGGGTCCATCTTAAACCATTCTGCTGACAAGATAAACCCGAAGAAAGAGATTTCCTGAACAGAAAAAAACACATTTCTCTAATTTAGCAAACAGAGATTTCTCCCTCAGTCTCTGTAACACAGCACGGACATGTTCCTGGTGAGGGTCCAAGTCTGGCGAGAAAATTAGAATTTCATAGAGGTAAATCACATTATATCTTCCAATGCAATCAGAGAAAATATCATTCATAAAATTTTGAAGCAAAACAGGTGCATTAGAAAATCTGATAGCATGAATAGGTTTTCAAACAGACCCTCAGATGTTAAAAATCCCATTTTATCAAATTGTAAGCCCCTCTAAGATAAAGTTTAGAAAACACCCTGGCCTCCAGAAGCTGATTATATAGGTTAGTAATGAGTGGAAGTGGGTAGGTATTTTTTACCGTGAACTTGTTTAGCTCTTGGAAATCAAGGCAAGGACTGAGACCGCCATCTTTCTTTTTAACAACGAAAATCCACCAGCTACTGGGGAGGAGGAAGGATGGATATGACCCTTCTGTAAACTTTTGTCAACATAGTCTTTCATGGCGGTCTGTTCAGGCACCGACAAATTGTAAAGGTGAGAATTTGGCAATTTGGAGCTAGGAATAAGATCAATAGCACAAACATAGGGACGATGGGGAGGTAATATCTCCACCTTTTTTTCCAAGAACACATCTCCAAAGTCCTTCAGATACCCCTCCAGACTAGCAGAGCATATTTGTACATTTTTCAGACCTTTCTTGGAATAGTTGGGGCTCCATTTCGCAATCTCTTTCAGACTCCAATCAATAACTGGATTGCAAATCTGCAACCATGGAAACCCTAGTACCAATCCAGCAGGTAAATTTTTCAACACAAAACAGGAAATGGATTCAGAGTGGAGTGCTCCCACTTGGAGAGTGAATCCCACCAATCCATCGTTGCTCGCTTGACCAAATTGTGAGCTAACAGTGTCTTGTCAAGGGCGATGATTTGAATGGGTCTTTCTAAACTAACTGTCCCTAACACTAACTTCACTAAACAAAACCAGCTCACCTGTAAAGAGCGTAATGGCCAAAGATAAACATAGGAGACAGACATAATGCGACTCTAGTCACTTCTCATGGCCAAGCTGTGAGTCAGAGTAGTCAAGGAGTCCAAGGTCAGAAGCCAGGAGGGTACGTCATAAGCTGAAGGAAGAGACAAAAGCGTAGTCAGGTAAGATTCCGAGGTCAGAGTACTTGGAGGATAACGGATCACAGTTGAAGGGGTTAAACAAGCGGATGCTCAGAACAAGTCCAAGGTCAGGCAACAGATCAAGTATACAGAACTCAAGGCACAGGAAAGCACAGCACAAACCTCACATGATGAATATACGTCTGGCAGTGTTCTGGGAAACACAGCTCAGTTAAGAAGCACGGCCATTAACTGGAATAATGAACATATGAGACAGCTGATGTCTCACAGTTACTGATTGGATTGTCAAGCTATCAATCAACACACTGACAGCTTATCATGCCCCTGTACCAGATAGGTTGGCCAAGCTGTCACTCAAAGTACTGACAGTTTCAGCACACCCCTTTACAAGATTGGACAGCCAAGGTGTCAGTAACCGCATCCCAGACAAACTGAGGGGAGGAACCATGACACAGTGACTACTGGACTGACTACATATACTTTTTGTGGGGAAGGAGATGACTGGGGCTTTCAAATCACTAAACCCTCTACCTCATTCTGCCTCCTGACTTTGTGATTCTTTCACAATGCATATTTAAATATACTTATAAATGATAAGTCGTAGCTTGATATAGATCAGTTCTATGTTCTGTCACACATGGGAGTGGAACACTCCAGTCCATTTACTGTTGGCTCTTGTGGCTGTTACATGTCTTTTGGTGTATATCGCTATATGGTTGAGAACCTCCTTTACTGTATAGACTAATTCAGTATATACTGTATTCAGTGGGAATTGAGTTTGTTACGGTGATTTTATTAGTTTTATCATGTCACTTGTAGCCTTTTTTCATTAAGGTTTACAGATTTTTAAAAGGTATTTCTGCTTAGCTCAAATTCCTGATTTGTCAAAACTGGCATTGTTCCCACCAGTTTTAATAAGTGGGTCTGGTGGAGTCAGATTTACCTGATCATTAAGAGACAAAACCTATTAATGAATCTGCAGCATCTTAAGTGACATGCGCCTTCATGTGTCTCGTCACAAATCTGACTCCAGTCAAGGACTGGAGCAAGATTTTTGGTGACAAGCAGACATCTCTATGCCCTATTCCACCCCAGCGCCACCCATTTTGGCAGATATGGCAAAACATTGCATGAAATTGCGAATAGGCGCAAAATTTTTGCAACTTCTCCAAGCATTGATGAATTTTGTTCTTTCGACTCGCTCCTCGTTTTACTTTGTAGCTTTCCATTATATATTTTTTTCTTTTCAGAATCTACTTCTGGTTTTTGGTTTAAAAAAGAGATGAAAAATTGCTGATCAAATACAAAAGTGTGAAATGAAGCCTAGGGTTAATTATAATGTAAAGCAGGGAGGATACTGGTATTTTTATTCCAATTTATGTTTACAAAGTAGCGAAAGTGAAATGTTTTTTTTCAGAAACACATTAGTCATTTTTTTATTACTGAATGGTATTCTGCATCAGATTGGCAATAAATTGAAGATTTCATACAAAGGTATCCACCGCTGTCTTAAGAAAGTTTGGTAAGCTGAATCTAATCAGGATACAGAAAAAGTAGAGGTCAAACAAGCATGACTGAACGTGAGGATAAGCATACTAACAACTGCAATTTGAGAGAGAGATGCCTTGTTTGACTTTAAGGGAATATATAGGAGATGTTACGCAAATAAAATGATTCTGAAACAGTGATTGATGTCTTCTGTCAAGCGTGGTGTAGCAAATGTAATGTATGGACCTGATTTGATGCTGGTAAAGTAGAAAATTTAGCAAAAGGCAAAGAGCAATTGAACCACAAATAAGACCGCTCTAATTTTTTTCACACAGTACCCTATTACGTGTGTACATTTGATAGATTGGCTGGCATCAAATTTTGAAGTTACACCTTTGACTATAAAAGTTGAACGTGTTTAAAAACTGATTAGAGTCCCAAATGCCAATAAACTGACACAATGGATTTATCACTATATTGACTATTATTTCTGACCATTTTAACAGTACCAGGGTACATTTATTACAACAATTACCATTTTTACTCTTAAAGCTGAATAAAATGATACCTTGTTATCTGCGATCCGATGTTTTATTCCAGAGAAATCCACATTTTTTTAGTACGTAAATGAGCTGTTAAATGTAAATCTATTTTTTTCTAAAAAAACAGTATTACCAATGTGAGACATGTAACTAAAGGCCCCATCACACACAGCGAGATCGCTAGCGAGGTCGCTGATTTTGTGATGCAACAGCGATCTCACCAGCGATCTCGCTGTGTGTGGCATGCATCAGCAATCGACCCCCCCGCCGGGTATCGTTGATCGTGCAGGAATGTCCTGGGCCATTTTTTGATCGTTTGTCTCCCACTGGCCAGCGCGCATCGCTGCGTGTGGCAGTAGGAGAGCAACGCTCAGCAAGCTCCCAGCACTGTAAGCAGACGCTGGGAGCTGAGTGTCCTGAGTACACTGATGCCCCATATGTTGGGGTAAACCACTGTTTGGGCACACGTCTGGGCTCGGAAGGGAGGGATCAACATTTGACTTTTTGAATGCAAAAATAGCTGGAATCAATGGTAGCACCATGTCGCGTTTGGAGACCCCTTGATATGCTTAAACAGTGGAAACTCCTCAATTCTAGCTCCAACACTAACCCCAACACCCCCCTAACCCTAATCTCAACCCTAACCCTAGTACTAATCCCTATCCCTAATCCCTAACCCTAACCCCAACCCTAACCCTAGCCTTAATCCCAACCCTAACCCTAATTCCAACCCTGACCCTAATTCTAACCCTAACCATAATAAATAAATAATAATAAATATATTTTCTTTATTTCATTATATTTCCCTAACTAAGGGGGTGATAAAGGGGGTATTTACTATTTTTTTATTTTGACCACTGTGATAGGGTCTATCACATGTCAGGGTCCTGACAGCGCCAGCGTACAGCCTCCGCTAAGCAGGGACTCACCCGCACCGTAGGGACCCCTGGGGACAAGAACAGCCAGAAAATAAAGATGCACAGGACCTGAATGTAGAAGTTTAGCAAGCCGGCATAGGACCTATGGTCATGTGAACGGTCATGTGACTGCAAGGGGGCGGGGCTTAGCATCCTGCTTTCAGAGAAGGTAGAAAACTCAGAGTCAGGCAAAGCAGAGGTCAAGCACAATACAGGCAAGCGAGGTACAGGAGAGATAAACAGACGGAAGGTCAGACAAAGCCAAAGATCATACACAAGATATCAGTACAGTACCAGGGATGAGACAGAATGGATAGTCAGGGCCAAGCAGAGATCAAAAACCAAACGGACGTATAAGGTACCAAGCAGAATCCAAAGTCATACACAGAGAATCAAGCAACCAGAACACAGCACTAACACAATCAGGGGTCACCACACAATGCCAAGGGCGAAAGTATAACTGATGGGGGATGGGGGCTTCCTGAGGCTATAAGAAACCTCCCCAGAACCAATGAGAGGCCACCATAATAGGTCCCAGGTGTGCAGGTGAGAGTCTGCACTGAGATCAGGACATTAACCCCAGAAGTGCCGGTCACCCAGCACTGGTATCATGACATCACAGTCATCAAAATATACATTGAATAAATAAATAAAATCTGCCGGCCGCTCTGGTTTAAGTACCCTTAACTACCACCATTAAAAGGTGTATCAGCGGTCGTTAAGGGGTTAACAATATTGCAAGTCTGGCTTCCTGTGAGATGGAAGCTTAAGCTGAGAGGAACCTGCAGATGTGTCAGTTATAATCACACACTGCTCTGCAATGAGATCAGGATAGCAGACAGCGACCATTACATATGACTCTGGTAACTCCCCCTTCATGTAAAATAAACTCTGGAGGCAGATCCTCATGCAGATCAGTGTCCTCCCAATAGTCCTGAAAAGCTCATTGACATAAGAAAAATATGCATTTCTCTGGAATAAGCAATCAGATTACGGATTTCTAGGTATCATTTTACTCAGTTTCCTATGTCCTGCATAACCATATAGATGGATTAGGAGGATTGATCTTATTAACAGATTCCCTTTACAGTAATTCTTTTAAAAGGCTTGCTTTACCAAGACACTCCATATCCATATTTACTAGTAACAAAGACTGACCCTCACTTCCAAACACAAATCAGGTGTGTACAGGTGCTTACTAAGAGTGGCCATCACCATATATAACCAACAAAATAAATATGCAAATTGCCTCTTCAGAGAGAGAAAGAGGACATGAACTCTATAGCGAAACCTGTTGGTGGTAGCGATCCTACATGTCACAATCGACCCTTTAACGAGTCTTGCAATATGACTTGGGATAAAAGTCGAATCAGAATCTCAATTTGCAGACACGGTGTTTCGGGCTATTGGCCCTCGTCAGTGCAAAGTATGAGAACTGATTTGGCTAGGTTAGAGGCTCTGGACTGAGGTCTAAGGGATAAGGTTTCTCCTTGTGGAGTGTGACATACCAGCTGTGTCTTGTCAAGGTAAGGAGGCTTACTCGCCGTGCAATGCTCCTCTGGGAAATTTAATATGCAAATTGCCTCTTCAGAGAGAGAAAGAGGACCTGAACTCTATAGCACCACCTGTTAGTAGTAGCGATCCTACAAGTCACAATCGACCCTTTAATGAGTCTTGCAATATGACTTAGGATAAAATCCAAATCAGAATCTCAATTTGCAGACATGGTGTTTCGGGCTATTGGCCCTCGTCAGTGCAAAGAATGAGAACTGATATGGCTAGGTGAGACTAAGGTCTAAGGGGTAAGTTTTCTCCTTGTGGAGAGTGACATACCAGCTCTGGCTTGACGAGGGCCAATAGCCCGAAACACCGTGTCTGCAAATCGAGATTCTGATTTGGCTTTTATCCTAAGTCATATTACAAGACTCGTTAAAGGGTTGATTGTGACTTGTAGGATCGCTACGACCAAAAGGTGGCGCTATAGAGTTCAAGTCCTCTTTCTCTCTCTGAAGAGGCAATTTGCATATTAAATTTCCCAGAGGAGCATTGCACGGCGAATAAGCCTCCTTACCTTGACAAGCCAGAGCTGGTATGTCACTCTCCTGATATATATGTAATATGCATGAGGTATAATCCAAATCTACAGACTCAAAATAGACAAAAATACAGATGTATGACTGCATGGCATCACCATAAGTCCAATGTGAGAAGCATATTTTGCTATGTTCCTGCGAATAGAGCCTGACATAGCTATAAAACATTTGACTTTGATCTATAGAATTCTTAGGATTAGTTATTAGTGTCTTAGAACATTTGAAAATTTTACGCCTGAATAAAGCTGAGCTTCATGCAATGTGTATATCAGGAAGAAGTGACTCTTCATTACATGCAAATCCTTTTGAAAACCTATTTATAAATTAAACGCATTGAAATAATATTGTACAAAATGTTCCCTGGCTTTAAGTGGAATGACACTTTGAGGGCACATACAATATTAAGCCCAGATCTTAAAAGCTCTGCATGGATACATTGTTATTGTGAAGCAGAAGAATGTGCTTGAGCGTTCAGAGACTGTCAGCCACAATTTTAATGACCGGTTTGTTTAATCAATATTCAAGTAGTTTTCAGTGCCCTTTTGATTGTCACGCATACAAAGAGATAATGGTGAATGTCATCGGTGGAAGAAAGCAAGTTACTTGCATGCAATGGATCAATAGGAGTAATTGTTCTTTTACATATGGCAGATAGAAATGACATAACTGCTGTCTTTTATAGGAGCCATTTTTACATTATCTGATCTGAAGATAAACAACTGAGACTTCTAACGCTATCACCGAATCTTTATATTGACTGAAGAAATTGAGAGTAGCACAGTGGTAAGTAACTGTGAAACACAAGGATGGGAGCTCTGCTGAACAGAAACAGCAAGCAACACATCTGGAAAAATGGTTCTGTCTCAGATCCCCATTGACCGTTGACAATACGCTTTCTTTATTGTTCCTGCTCTTTTCTTTTTTTTAGGCTGACTGTTACAAATCTTATGTTTTAGATTCTGTTCTTGCAGAATGTTTATTCTACTACATGTGGCAAGTCATATGAACTCCAGCATTGGGAATGGTAAGGAATTTCTGACAATTAATTTTTAATAGCAAATAGTAACTTGGCACTCAACTTGAATGATCCTTTTTGAAAGAAAATGTTATTATGTGCAGTCTCAGAAACGTTTCGGCCCACAACAGGCCTCGTCAGTCTGCCGACTGATGTCACAGTATGGTGACTAAATGCAGGTCCAAAATTTCGTATATATTGATTCCTGCTATCAAGGTTGGTGCAGGTGTGCACTGTGCACTCACTTGATACTGTTTGCGTATGGACTGGTAAACTAGCTAGACTCAATATATATTGATTTTGGTGCGGTATCTAACTCCTTGGATTCAAATTAGGATGATGCACATTGATGCACATTGACGCTGTCATACAAGCAGTGGATACCGCGTTTTGATCTACACACCCCAAACCGACCTTCACAAGCTTTAGGGGATACCACTACATTGATTACACCACTTATCTTGTGCTCCCTCTCAGCTACAGTCCTGGATGGACCTATGGTTCAAGAGCACTTAGTTTTTCATTTCAAACGCCTGTTTTTTATGGCCAAGCATCTCACAATGTGCATCGCCCTAATTTGAATCCAAGGAATTAGATACCGCACCAAAATCAATATATATTGAGTCTGGCTAGTTTACCAGTCCATACGCAAACAGTATCAAGTGAGTGCACAGTGCACACCTGCACCAACCTTGATAGCAGGAATCAATATATACGAAATTTTGGACCTGCATTTAGTCACCATACTGTGACATCAGTCGGCAGACCGACGAAGGCCTGCTGTGGGCCGAAACGTTTCTGAGACTGCACATAATAAAATTTTCTTTCAAAAAGGATCATTCAAGTTGAGTGCCAAGTTACTATTTGCTATTCATTTGGGTCTGGGTAACCTACTTGTGCACCCTGCGGTAGTGCCACGCTATACTTATCACAATTAATTTTTAATAGTCCTGAGTTTTGTTTAGTTTTTGTTTTTTCTTTTTTTTTTTACGCAAAGCATACAAAAATGTGTAGCTGTCCAATTGAATCTATATTTCTTTATCATGCAATGCTGCAATAAAGATTCTGATTCAGCTGAAAGTACCTTCGAATCAATTTCTTGCCCAAGACTTAATCCCATTATAGAGTATATCAAATTTCTACCAAGATTTTGAATGTGGCTTCCTGAAATTTGAAAATGTATTGAAAGTAGCAAATCCTGCCGCACTGCCAGTTAAAGTGACCTCCTTATCTGTATCTCAACATCATATATATTTATGAACAAAGACTAAACATTGTAATGCAATACAGATGCTTCTCAGAGAAATTTTTAACTCCTTAGTGACAGAACCAATTTGGTACTTAATGACCAAGCCAATTTTTACAATTCTGACCACTGTCACTTTATGAAGTTATAGCTCTGGAACGCTTCAACCTATCCCATTGACTCGGAGAATTTTTTTTTTCATTACATATTGTGCTTCATGATAGTGGTAAACATTTTTCGATATAACTTGCGTTTATTTATGAAAAAAATGGAAATTTGGCAAAAATTTTGAAAGTTTTGCAATTTTCAAACTTTTAATTTTTGTACCCTTAAATCAGAGAGTGGGGTCACACAAAATAGTTAATAAATAACATTTCCCACATGCCTACTTTACATCAGGACAACTTTGGAAACATATTTATTTTTTGTTAGGATGTTATAAGTGTTAAAAGTTGACCAGCGATTTCTCATTTTTCAAAAAAAATTTACAAAACCTTTTTTTAGGGACCACCTCACATTTGAAGTGCGTTTGGGAGGTAAATATAACAGAAAATACTCAAAAGTGGCAGCATTCTAAAAACTGCACCTCTCAAGGTGCGCAAAATCACATTCAAGAAGTCTATTAACCCTTCGGGTGCTTCATGAGAACTAAAGCAATGTGGAAGGAAAAAAATGATCATTTTACTTTTTTCACAAAAAATTTATTTTGGAACCAATTTTTTTATTTTCACAAGGGTATCAGGAGAAAATGGACCACAAAATTTGTTGTGCAATTTTTCCTGTGTACACTGATACCCCATATATGGGGGAAAGCCACTGTTTGGGTGCATGCCAGAGCTCAAAAGGAAGGGAGGGAGCACTGCTTGACTTTTGAATACAAAATTGGCTGGAATCAATGGTGGGCACCATGTCACATTTGGAGACCCCCTGATGTACCTAAACAGTGGAACCCCCCAATTCCAACTCCAACCCTAACCCCATCACACCTCTAACCCTACTCCCAACCCTAACCATAACCCTAACCACAATCCTAACCCCAACACGCCTCTATCCCTAATCTCAACCCTAACCGTAATTCCAACCATAGCCACGACCATAACCCTAACCACAACCCTATCTCCAACACAACCCTAACCCCAACCCTAGTACCAACCTTAACCCTAGTCCCAACCCTAACCCTAGCCCAACCCTAACCCTAGCTCTAGCCCCAACCCTAACCCAACCCTAACCCTGATGGAAAAATGGAAATAAATACTTTTTTATTTTATTATTTTTACCTAGTTAATGGGGTGATAAAGTGAGGTTTGATTTACTATTTTTTCTTTTTGATCACTGTCATAGGGTCTATCACAGTGATCAAAATGAACCAATAGGAAAAATTTCCTATTGTTGCAGGGTGCCGGCCAGCAGATCTCGGCAGGCACAGTGCTCATGCTCCAGCCATTTTCTTCACAATAGTAGATGCCAACGACAGGAGCATCCAGGGACACTGGAGGTACCGGGCAGGATTTAAGACCCTGTTTCTCTCTCCTCTGATGTACTAGATCATCTCAGAGGAGAGAGAAATTAAATGGGTAATCAGACTTTTTTTTTGCGGTCGCCGTTAATTCGTGCATAATGGGGATCACAACACCGGGGTCGGTAAAAACCGACCCGAATCATGTTCTCCGTGGTCTCAGCTACCCCCAGTAGCCAAGACCCAGAGAAATTCCGATGCTGGGGGGGTGCTATAACATTGTTTCTCAGCACTGTTAAAAAGCGGCACTGAGAAAGAAGTACCCTTAACTTCCGCCGTTAAAAGGCGTATAGGCGGTTGTCAAGGGGTTAAATACCCAGTTGTGTGCATAGGTTTCAAAACAGTGTCTTCATATGCAAGAGGATTGTCACGATTCTACTACTCACTGTGTCCAGGACACAGTGAATGACAGCTCGATCGCCCTATAGAATTATGGTTGTGCTAAGTTGTCAGTATTGTGAGTGACAGCTCAGTCATTCAATCCGGGGCAGGGGTGTGCTGAGTTATCAGTATTGTGAGTGACAGCTCAGCCATTCAATCCATGGCATGTCCGTGCTGAGTTGTCAGTATTGTGAGTGATTGTCTAGCTGCCAATCAGGGCAAGGGCATGCTGGATTTCTTCCAGATGTTTCCCGTTCTAGTTGATTACCAGGCTATTTAACTAGCTGTCAGTGTCTAATTATTGTCATGCATAGCTTTAGCTTGGTGGTGTGTGTGTGCCTTGTTTTTGAGTAGTCTTTTTCTGATATCTTGCTGCCCGACCTTGGACCTTAACATTGACCATTTTTTTGCCTTCATCTGCTACTTTCTCAGAATTCTGACATCGCACTGTGACCTGACTGTGCCTTTCTTTTGTCCCTTTGTTAATGGTGAGCTCTCTTGGTATCTAACTTTAGACCTTTTGACTACCCTGTCTCATGGCATATTTATGAATTGTAACTCAGCATCACACGGATTATGCTCTTAGTAGCTGCCTTTTACTATATAACAGTCCACCTTTAAAAAGTGAAATTGTATTATGGAAAAAATTGGATTTTTCAGGATTGGAAAAATGTCCATCAGATAATCTTATTATCATGAAAGAACTCCTTGAAGTGCCTGAGGCACTGCCTCTAGTGAAGAGTTATGTGTTGACTCTCACTCCAACAAAATCCACAATTTACGGTACTTACAGAATATGACAAACTATCAACCATGATAAGACATTTCTAAAAATGTTAGGGATCCGGAAACGCTGAAATCCGGATTTGGAAAGGTGGCAGAATCGCCAGTATCTACATACAGTATTCACTGGCTCCCACCCCCCTGCTCCAATGCACAGAAACCTCTGTTGCAGCCACTTCTATGGATCTTTTGGTGGATCAGGAATCTCCTTCATAGGATCACCTTACTTACACTGGACCATTCAATCCTTGTAAGGTAGGCAGATGATTCTTTCATCCACTTGTTATACCTCCTTGATCTTTAGTCACTACTTTTGAGATTTTTACAACTCCAGCGCTGTGCTCTTTTGTCCTCCTCCTGTAAATTTTACGTATTAATTGCTAACTACTATTGGATTATATGAAAGTGTGAAAGTATCTCAAAGTAGTAAACCAGCTCTTTTTGATCAACCACTGTTGATGTAGAGAGACATATAATTATATATTACGGTGGTTTGCGTTGCAATTCATGCTTTATGGGTATTCAGGTGTGTGTGTATATATGTATAAATTGCATTTTCAGTTCTTGAGTGATGCCTCACAGTAATGACTACATAGTTAAAATAGTCATTACAGATGCCAGCATTTGTTGTGAATCTCCTGCTAGTGCTGTGGGTGCCATAGATGGCACTAAGTACTGTTGTTTGTTTTTCTTTTGGAATACTACGGTTCTGTATAGAATTTACTGTCCTTTAGTTGTCTATAGTGGTCACATTTAAAAAAAAAATATGAATAAAAGTTGTTTTTAAGTAAATTATTACATAATTCCTGTACTATTGTTAACGGGTGAGATTCACATCTTATGGTAATTGCTGTGTATAATACAGCTGGACTCTCCATTTAGGAAGAAGAAGGTGTACTCATTGTTAACAGTGCTTACTTCACCAGACCCAGTGATCATGTGATCTCTGGGTGTAGGGAGGGAGCAGGAGTTGCTGGGTCCTAGCCAGGAGGGGCCCCAGTTACAGGGAAAATCAGGAAAAAAATTATTTAGAAGCTGAAATGCTATCAAAAGGGTTATTATGAACTTATGGGGGGCACAGTGTGAAATAAAAATAACTGAATAAAAATCAGAAAAAAATGAATAGTCTTAAAAAAAACTGCAAATCCAAACTTCTGTTGCTAGCTGTCACACTAGTATCTCAGTGCTGTCCTACTGCGTTCACTGTTCTGCTCCTTCCAGTGTCAGGCCATCGCACTGAACTGCCTCTTGCAGTACTCACATCACTGCTGCATTCCCCTGTTGATGAAGAGTCTCCACCTGGCTATAGGGAGGCACCGCCAGACTCTGCAGGAATTTAACCCTCTGTGTAATATAGAGTTTTGCTTCCTTGGCGTATCCCCTTCCAGCTGAGGATATATTAGGCAGCTCTCCCTCCACATCTTGCCGGAACTTAGATCCCTAGTTTCAGTCCATCTCTAGTAGGCTGTCAAGGTGTATGTTTGCTATGACTCAGATGTAACCGACCTGGCTAGTCCACGCGATTTGTCTGACCTTTCCGTTCTTGAACCTGGCTTCATATTTTGATCCTGCATTGCTTGCCCTGATATCAGAGTGTCTGACCACATATCTGGCCTTGCCCTTGGTGCTTCATGCTGTGTCTCAGACCCTTCGGTCAGCAGGTATGGGCACTGCCCTTGTGTGGCACCTGATGACTACCCTAACAGCCCATCAGAGGCTCTAGTGAAGACCAGGTAGTCACTTAGTTACACCCTTCCAGGGTAAATCTGGCCAGTGACACAGTGGGTCTACATCCACTGCCGTAACACTAGCAATGCTCCTGTGGAAGGAAAAAAGCTGTGCGATAGATGTATAAAAATAATTGTTTCAGAAAGAGGAACGAGGAACACATTTTAAAATGTATTCTATTGGTCCTTGGAACAGACACAGATTTTCTCTATTTTTCCACCTATTATTGACAAAAAAATATATAGCAGGAAGAGGATAAACAATATAAAAATTTGACACCACGTATCACAAAAAAATGCAGAAAGAACAAATTTTATAGATTTTTAAAGTGCATATACAAAAAAATGAGCATGCTTAGGAATGAGATAAAATATCACAAACTTGAACTGGTTAAAGTTAAAAGTATTTTTTCAAGTTTGCATGTTATCTCAAGTTGGATTCTCAGGTTCAGTTGGGACTGCCACTGCTTCTGAAAATTAGTTCTCTGAAGAGCCCCTTGCAAATGAAGGGGTGTTATCAATCATGCACACTACTTTGCAATTTAATCATATGGGAGTGCTGAAGTCCCATTAAGAATAAATGGAGTGGCCATGTGCATGATCAACCACGACATCATTTACATTGAGCTCTTCAGAACTCAAGTTTTTGAGAACATTGGAGGTCAGGGTGGGCATTACCACCCAGCACACCAGGGCAAGTGCCAGGGCCCTGAACAGATGGAAGGGACCCACTCATCCTCTGCTCTTTCTGAGATTTTTGGTCCAGTGTGTGGGCCCATCAGTGACTGACAGGGTCCTTCCTATAAGTGTGCATGCAGAGCTACCTGTCAATCTGTAGCAGACTGACCAGAATTGGAGTAGTGAGATTGCAATCACTAGAGGCAGCACTGGCAGGTAGCATCGCAAGGATATAGCCAGAAGTTGGTACATGTAGCAGCAGTGTAGTTGAAAGGATAAGCAAGAATCGTAGCCAGAGGATTGTACATGAAGCAGCAGGAGGGTCTTGCGGATAAGCTGCAGGTGGGAAGAAGATAAGGGCCTGTCACACTAAGCTTTATCGTTAGCAATATTGCCATAATGTCACTGGTTTTGTGACGTTATAGTGATATTGCTAGCAATATCGCTATGTCTGATACTTACCTACGACCTGCTCCCCCGCTGGTTATCGCTGATCGCGCGAGAACGTCCTGGACCGTTTCTCGTTGTCAGCTTCCTGCTGGGCTTCCTGTGGCGCCGACGAGCAACGCGTGGACGTGGGCAGGAGGACGTCAGGATCGCCTCGTCTGACAGGTAAGTAGCGACCCCCGACCCCTTCTATGTCGCTGGTGAGATCTGCCTGTGTGGCAGCTCACTAGCGACCACTTAGCGATGCACAAGCGATCATATTGCTGGTCGGGATCGCTGGTGCGTCGCTAAGTGTGACAGTATCTATAGACTAAAGGCTGGGAGCTCAATCAGGAGATCACAGGGTGAGGCAATCAGGAACTTGGGGTGGAGATATCAGGAACTCAGGTTGGAGACATCAGGAAAAACACAGGTACTATTATCTGATTTAGCAATGGACTGTCCAGCGAGCATCAGGTGGCAGCTCAGAGGGAAGAGCTGCCACCTGATGCGCAAGAGCTGCTGGCTTCAAATCCTGACACGATGTCTGATAGGACCACCCACTGGACCAAAAATCCCAGAAAAAGAGTTTTAAAGATTAAAAGATATATTAAGCCAAATCTATTAGCCCTAAACTATATAACAATCTGGCCTGCTCCCCCTACTCCATAACATAGTATCTGCAGAATGGAATGCATTTTTATAGTTACAGGTTCCCTTTAATATTTAAATGATAATAAAGTTGCTCTAGTGCACAACATTTTTTATAAACTCATCATATACATAGCCAGGGATGATTTACTTTCCTGGTTACCCTACTTAAATTTCAGAAACTATAGGGTTTGCCAACAATCTTGTTAATGTACTTACCACTTAGACATCAGGTAAAACACTTAAAGGGTATCTGTCAGAGGGATCACCCCCCCACACCCTCAGCTGTCTATATGAGCATGTAAGTCATAGGAAGCTGCATAAATTAATACCTTGATATCTGTGATCTGATGTCTTATTCCATAGAATAAAAATCTGAAGGCAAATTTTCATGCAAATCAGTGTCCTACCATGGCCTGGAACAATTCATTTACATAGACATATAAACGTTTGTGCACCTCTGGTCAAAATTACTGGTGTTATGAATGGTTAAGCAAGTTGAAATTGTAATGATCTCTAAAAGGCCTAAATTTAAAGGGGTTGTCCACTACTAGAACAACCCCATCTTAAACTAAATGTTCGGCTCTGATAAAATAATAAGGCCGGGGTCACACTAACCAACGCAAAATACTGTCAGTATTTTACATGCGTAATACGGTTGAATGGCCCCTAAACAGTGCTCCGTATGTCATCCGTAATCAAGGTGTGGTCGCGTATTTTGCGCATGTAAGCATCCGTATGTAATCCGTATGGCGAGATTTTCTCGCAGGCTTGCAAAATGGACATATAATGGAGCCCTATGACAGGGTTTATAACAGAAACCAAAGAATAGATATAGACACATAGAATGCATATATATATATATATGTATTCTATGTGTCCATATCTATTCTTTCGTGTCTTTATTAAACCTGTCAGTGTGAGTTTACTGTATAGCGCACTGAATTGCCGGCTTTGCTAAAAGACACCGGGTGCGTATTTCTCGCAAGTCACACGTGTGGTCCGTGTGTAATCCGTATTTTTTGCGCACCCATAGACTTGCATTGGCGTACTACGGCCGTAGTACGCTGACAATCGCAGCATGCTGCGATTGACACGGAGGGTAGAATACGGATGAGAACTATACGGCTGGTGCGAGGGACCCCATAGAGAATCATTGGTCCGCGTGTAATGCCTGCTTTTAACGCCTCTCACTCGGCCGTATTCCTCGCCAGTGTGACCCCGGCCTAAACCTTATACTCACCTGACTTGCCTACGGTGTCGGAACTTGCTCTCCCCGGTATTACAAAACTCCAGTGTCATTGGAGGCTGCCATGGCTCTTGCCATACGTATTTATAAATGCCTCAGGGATTGACCTGTAATGACCCCACCCTTGTGCAGGACGCTTGGCATTTGCAACAGAACACCAGGATTGGCAAATTCGCCACTGGCGCCCTGTGCTTTTCACAGAGACACTGAGCACATGTGACAGACGTGACAGAGTCTGGAGACACCGTGGAGAGCGATCTGCTGCCTGCAACATCCTTCAGCATGATCGTTTTGGCAGTGGATCAGTAATGGTGTAGAGTGGCATTTCTTTGGAGGGCCGCACGGTGTTGGGCTGTGAGCACAACCCCCATCTGTGGACGTCGGGCACTCAGACCATCTTCATGGAGTCGGTTTCTAACCGTTTGTGCAGACACATGCACATTTGTGGCCTGCTGGAGGACATTTTGCAGGGCTCTGGCAGTGCTCTTCCTGTTCCTCCTTGCACAAAGGCTGAGGTAGCGGTCCTGCTGCTGGGTTGTTGCCCTCCTACAGCCTTCTCCATGTCTCCTGGTGTACTGGCATGTCTCCTGGTAGCACCTCCAGCCTCTGGACACTACACTGACAGACACAGCAAACCTTCTTGCCACAGCTCACATTGATGTGCCATTTTGGATGAGCTGCACTACTTGAGTGACTTGTGAGGGTTGTAGAGTCCGTCTCATGCTACCATGAGTGTGAAAGCACAATCAACATTCAAAAGTGACCAAAACCTCAGCCAGAAAGCATTGGTACTGAGATGTGGTCTGTGGTCCCCACCTGCAGAACCACTCCTTTCTTGAGGGTGTCTTGATAATTGACAATAATTTCCATCTGTTGTCTATTCCATTTGCATAACAGCCTGTGAAATTGATTGTCAATCAGTGTTGCTTCCTAAGTGGACAGTTTGATTTCACATACGCTTGATTTACTTGGAGTTTTATTCTGTTAAGTGTTCCCTTTACTTTTTGAGCAGTGTATATATATATTAGTAAGCACAATACCCAAGTCCATTATCCCAACCAAGGAATAGGCTGCACTCAACAAACTGATATATCACAAAGGTCATGTCACTCTTAGGCCTCTTTCACACTTCAGTTTTTTACAATCAGTCACAATCCGCCAGGTTTTGAAAAAAACGGATCCTCAATTTTCTTTTGAGGATCCGTTTTTTTTCCCCATTGACTTCCATTACTGGCGGATTGTGACGGATTGCCGTCCGTTGCATCCTTTTTTTTTGCGGATCCGCCAAAAGTTGCGGTCCGTCACCATCCTCAAAGATTTGAAAACGGAGCTTGCAACGTTTTTTTCTCTGGCGGATCCTCCAGACACTAATTTAACCCGAAAAAAATAAAATTCTCTCTCTCTCTCTCTCTCTCTCTCTCTCTCTTTCTCTCTCTCTCTCTTTCCCGTCCACCGTTTCCTTTAAATTTCCTCATTTTCAGGATCCGTCTGAAAACGGATCCTGTGCCATCCGTTCACATCAGTTGAGAACGGATCCGCTTGTCTGCCTTTTTGGCGGATTTGAACTGATGCAAAAAAACTGAAGTGTGAAAGAGGCCTTAGGTGACATATAAACTAAGAGTGTCAATCATTGTTTATAAAATTAGAGAAGTATTTTATTTAATAATTTTTTTACACAAACAAACATAATCGTTGCCTCAAACCAATTAATACATAGGCAGGGAGAATAGCATTAACAAGATGGATACAATGAATTTTAGACAATATTTCAATATTTTGTTTAATTTATAGAGTATCCGCAATATTATGTCCACTCATAGGCTTATTCACACTGTTGGTAACACTCATTAGACACAGGACTCATAGAATTTTTTCCAACAAAAAATCAATTAAACGAGGGCTGAATTAAGTAATCTTTCCTTTTCTAGATGGCTATATAAAATATAACACCATAAATATCAAGGGCACCAAGAAACCAAATAAATGTGGGTACTAACTATCAATAAAGTGCAAAGTGCAAAAAATTAAGTACTTGTATATATGTATGTAATATACCACTTTGCTCAGAGATTCATAGCACAAGGAGCAAATTCCTCCTCAATATATTGCCAACCAAGATAGAAAGATGGTTAGTGGAGACCCAAATAAAGATATTTTACCCATCAGGGTTCATCTATATAATAAATGGAAATCCCAGCATGACCATCATAGACATTTTTCAGCAGCAATCAAATAACATGCAGACATATCCATTACTATGCTGCCATAGCTTCCCGTGTCTAGAGAAATGCACAGTCCCTGTGAACAGATGAATAAGAAAAGGCCAAACACATATTACCTGAGCATAGAGCATAATTGATCTGGACACCAAGTGGCACGCTGTCTCCCCACACCCCGACGCACGTTTGCCCGTGATCCTGCCTTCTTCATACCCCCAGCCATCCATCATGCCTCTGTGCTGCTGTCTGTGCCCCGCCTCCCATAGCTGTCCATCATTCCCCTGTGCTGCCATCTGTGCCCCGCCTCCCATAGTTGTCCATCATTCCCCTGTGCTGCCGTCTGTGCCCCGCCTCCTTCTGTCTCCTATGCTGGCACCTGCTCTGTGAAAACAGTTCTTGGGCATGCGCAGTGGGCGCTGTCCGTGAATTGACATCAGGTGATCATGCCTGCGTGTTGTGGAGGCCCAAGATCCTGCCCAGTGTGTGTGTTATGATGTATTCACACTGCGGGGCTGAAAATTTGCCTCCACAACACGCGTGATCGCCTGATGTCATTTAATGGGCAGCGCGCACTGCGCATGCCCGAGAACTGTTTTCACAGAGCAGGCATTGGCATGGGAGGCGGGGCACAGACTGCAAAGCAGGGGCATGATGGACGGCTATGGGAGGCGGGGCACAGACAGCAGCACAGGGGCATGATGGACGGCTATGGGAGGGCGGTGCCCAGATGCTACAGAGACATGATTGATGGCGGGGAGGTGGCTTCTTGAGGGGGAGACTCCACACCTATGGGACTCATTACAGGTATAAGGACCTATTTATAAAAGTTAACATTTTGGCGTTACTGGGGGTCAGAAACGGAAGAGCCACCTTCACAGAATGCAGCCTTAGTGCTGCTGAAGTGGTTCTTTTAGTTAAAAACACCCAGGGGAGTGACAGGTTCCCTTTAATGCTATTCTCCCTGCCTGCCTTGAAATAAAATACTTCTCTAATTTTATAAACAATGAGTGACACTCTTGGTTTATATGTCACCTAAGAGTGACATGACCTTTGTGAGATATATATATATATATATTCACACATACACATATCAAAAAAACTTCCTTCTCACACCCACTGGGGATGGTCTTTGTTGTCCTTTCTCATTCTCAGGTCCTCTACCAGAGGCCTGGGAGTTTGAGGGTTATGCGGCAGGATCTTAGTTGTTCCCAGTATTGCGCATTTCTGGACAGAGAGCTCAGATGTTGCTCTTGGGATCTGTTGTAGCCATTCTTCCAACTTAGCAACTTAGCGGTCATTGCTCCAAGTGCTCCTATCACCACTGGAAACACTGTTGCCTTCACCTTCCACATCTTCTCCAGTTCTCCATTGAGGCGCTGGTATTTCTCCAGCTTCTCATATTCCTTCTTTCTAAAGTTGCTGTCACTTGGCACTGCCACATCTTTTATCATTGCTGTATTATGATCCTTGTCTACCATGACAATGTCTGGTTGGTTAGCCAACACCTGCTTATCCACCTGGATCTTGAAGTCCCACGGGATTTTAGCCCTTTCATTCTCCGCCACTTTTTCTGTGGTCTCCCACCTGGACTAAGGAGGACTTAGTCCATATGCTGTGCAGATGTTCCTGTATACCTTTCCCGCTACTTGGTTGTGGCATTTAGTATACACTATTCCTGCTTGCATTTTGCATCCTGACACTATGTATTGGATGGATTCTGAGGTTTCTTTGTATAGTCCGCACCTTGGGTCTTGTCTTGTGTGGTATATTCCTGCTTCTCTGGATCTGGTACTTAGTGCTTGTTTTTGTGCTGCTATGATTAGTGCCTCTGAGCTGTCTCGGAGTCCAGCTTTCTCCAGCCATTGGGAGGATTTCTCCATGTCAGCCACCTCCATTATCTGTCGATGGCACATCACATGCAGCGGCTGTTCCTGTTCTTCCTTCCAGATCTGTTGTTGTTGCCGCCTTAGGCTTTCTCTCAGCATCTCATCTTTTGGCACCATTCTTCTGTTGTATTCCTGGATACTCCTTGTTTCATCCGTGATGGTTGCTTGGATGCTTATCAAACCTCAACCACCCTCCTTTCTGTTGGTATACAATCTTTGGGTGCCAGACTTAGGGTGGAGACCTCCATGCATTGTGAGGAGCTTTTGTGTCTTCACATTTGCAGCTTCCATCTCTTCTTTTGGCCAGCACACTATACCAGCAGGGTATCTGATAACTGACAGGGCATATCTATTGATGGCGCAGATTTTATTCTTCCCATTGAGCTGGCTCTTCAGGACCTGTCTTACCCTTTGATGGTATTTAGATGTTGCTGCCTTCCTTACCTTCTCATCATGGTTACCGTATCCCTGTGGGTTGCCGAGGTGCTTGTAGCATGTCTGTACATCTGCTATGTGCCCTGCTGGTAATTCCACTCCATCAGTCTTGACTACCTTGCCTCTGTTTTTTAACCAACCAGCCGCGCTTCTCCAGTCCGAAGGACATCCCGATGTCTTTGCTGTAGATCCTTGTCAGGTGAATCAGTGAATTGATGTCTTGTTCGTTTTTCACATACAGCTTGATATCATCCATGTAGAGGAGGTGGCTGATTGTGCTTCCACTTTTCAACTTGTATCCATAGCCAGACTTTGTAATTATCTGACTGAGGGGGCTCAAGCCTTTGCAGAACAGCAATGGGGACAGTGCATCACCTTGGTATATGCCGCATTTGATTGTCACTTGAGCTAGTTGTCTTGAGTTAACTTTCAGTGTTGTTCTCCATAGCCCCACTGAGTTTCTGAGGAAGTTTCTTAATTCCTTGTTGTGAAATACAGCGTGGCACTACCGTTAGGTGCTCAAGTTGGTTACCCACACTAAAAGTACAATAAATAGAAGACTGGCACTCAACTTAGTATGTCATTTCAAAAGAAATTTTTATTGTTGCAGTCTGTAAGTGGGTCGCCCTCCCAGGTCTGTGGGGTACTCTGTACCGGGCCGGTGTCAGGGAATGTGTCACAGCAGTGGTGACCCGGTCCGTGGCCCTGGGCGCCCAAGCAATGGGAGATGTAGTTAATGGTAGAATAGCTTGTGATGCCACCCGTGGTGTTTGGCAAATATGGTGTTAGGCCAACGCTGTATACAGATTCGCTGGGACTGATGGTATGTGCAGCTTAGATGGTAAAGCTCCCCACAGGTGGAGCTGTAGTCCCAGGGCAGTGTAGATGTAGCTGGCATGGGGATTAGTGATGGGCGAGTCCTAAATTACTCGGAATCGCTTGACTCTAGCGAGTCCGAGCCCGGGACTCGCTACTCGTTGCGAGTCTAGCGAGTCCAATGTTAATGAATGGGGAAGCGAGTCTTAGCGAGTAATGTGCGATTTACAAATCACAGATGTGTCTCGGAAAGCGCTTGCATTGGCGATTTGTAAACCCCACTCGCAACAGTTTGTTGCTGCTGTGTCCGAGTCCAAACTCGCATTTGTTTGTCTTATTTAGCGCCGATGAGGCGAGGGAAGCGATTTTCTCTAGCACACACCATGCTTTGAGCAAACAGGAAATAATCCGAGTCGAGTTGACATACGCACACACACAGAGCAATACAGAGCAATCATGGCCCGTGTCACTGTCAACACGCTGCAGTTGATTGATCTGGTGGAGGCTCGGCCCCTGCTTTGGCTCCCCACTGACCCTGCCTATGGGCATAACATCCAGCGGACTACAGCCTGGAGGGAGATCGCTCAAGTGATGTTCCCTGCATTCCATCGCAGTGGCCATGATGCACAGAGCAATATGGGTAAGTTAAATGTGTTCACACGTTATATTGCATTTACCGTATATACTCGTGTATAAGCCGACCCGTGTATAAGCCGACCCCCCTACTTTTGCCCCCAAAAACTGGGAAAACATATTGACCGCCATCCTGGTATACAGCGGCTATCACTGGTAGACAGCCCCCCAGCAGAGTATACAGCTCCCCCTGCAGAGTATACAGGCCCTCAGTGGGTATACATGCCCCCATATTATGGTATACAGGGCCCTCAGCAGTGGGTATACAGGCCCCACGTGGGTATACAGGCCCCCCAGCAGTGGGTATACAGGGCCCCCAGTGGGTATACAGGGCCCCCAGCAGTGGGTATACAGGGTCCCCAGTGGGTATACAGGGCCGTCAGCAGTGGGTATACAGGGCCCCCAGTGGGTATACATGGCCCCCAGTGGGTATACAGGGCCCCCAGCAGTGGGTATACAGGGCCCCCAGTGGGTATACATGGCCCCCAGTGGGTATACAGGGCCCCAGCAGTGGGTATACAGGGCCCCCAGTGGGTATACATGGCCCCCAGTGGGTATACAGGGCCCCCAGCAGTGGGTATACAGGGCCCCCAGTGGGTATACAGGGCCCCCAGCAGTGGGTATACAGGGCACCCAGCAGTGGGAATACAGGGCCCCCAGCAGTGGGTATACAGAGCCCCCAGCAGTGGGTATACAGGGCCATCAGCAGTGGGTATACAGGGCCCCCAGTGGGTATACATGGCCCCCAGTGGGTATACAGGGCCCCCAGCAGTGGGTATACAGGGCCCCCAGTGGGTATACAGGCCCCACATGGGTATACAGGCCCCCCAGCAGTGGGTATACAGGGCCCCCAGTGGGTATACAGGGCCCCCAGCAGTGGGTATACAGGGTCCCCAGTGGGTATACAGGGCCATCAGCAGTGGGTATACAGGGCCCCCAGTGGGTATACATGGCCCCCAGTGGGTATACAGGGCCCCCAGCAGTGGGTATACAGGGCCCACAGTGGGTATACATGGCCCCCAGTGGGTATACAGGGCCCCCAGCAGTGGGTATACAGGGCCCCCAGTGGGTATACAGGGCCCCCAGCAGTGGGTATACAGGGCCCCCAGCAGTGGGTATACAGGGGCCCCAGCAGTGGGTATACAGGGTCCCAAGTGGGTATACAGGGCCATCAGCAGTGGGTATACAGGGCCCCCAGTGGGTATACATGGCCCCCAGTGGGTATACAGGGCCCCCAGCAGTGGGTATACAAGGCCCCCAGTGGGTATACAGGGCCCCCAGCAGTGAGTATACAGGGCCCCCAGCAGTGGATATACAGGGCCCCCAGCAGTGGGTATACAGGGTCCCCAGTGGGTATACAGGGCCGTCAACAGTGGGTATACAGGGCCCCCAGTGGGTATACATGGCCCCCAGTGGGTATACAGGGCCCCCAGCAGTGGGTATACAGGGCCCCCAGTGGGTATACAGGCCCAACATGGGTATACAGGCCCCCCAGCAGTGGGTATACAGGGCCCCCAGTGGGTATACAGGGCCCCCAGCAGTTGCTATACAGGGACCCAGTGGGTATACAGGGCCGTCAGCAGTGGGTATACAGGGCCCCCAGTGGGTATACAGGGCCCCCAGCAGTGGGTATACAGGGCCCCCAGTGGGTATACAGGGCCCCCAGTGGGTATACAGGCCCCCCAGCAGTGGGTATACAGGGCCCCCAGTGGGTATACAGGGCCCCCAGCAGTGGGTATACAGGGCCCCCAGCAGTGGGTATACAGGGCCCCCAGCAGTGGGTATACAGGGTCCTCAGTGGGTATACAGGGCCATCAGCAGTGGGTATACAGGGCCCCCAGTGGGTATACATGGCCCCCAGTGGGTATACAGGGCCCCCAGCAGTGGGTATACAGGGCCCCCAGTGGGTATACAGGCCCCACATGGGTATACAGGGCTCCCAGTGGGTATACAGGCCCCCCAGCAGTGGGTATACAGGGCCCCCAGTGGGTATACATGGCCCCCAGTGGGTATACAGGCCCGCCAGCAGTGGGTATACAGGGCCCCCAGTGGGTATACATGGCCCCCAGTGGGTATACAGGGCCCACAGCAGTGGGTATACAGGGCCCCCAGCAGTGGGTATACAGGGCCCCCAGCAGTGGGTATACAGGGCCCCCAGCAGTGGGTATACAGGGCCCCCAGCAGTGGGTATACAGGGCCCCCAGTGGGTATAAAGGGCCCCCAGCAGTGGGTATACAGGGCCCCCAGCAGTGGGTATACAGGGTCCTCAGTGGGTATACAGGGCCGTCAGCAGTGGGTATACAGGGCCCCCAGTGGGTATACAGGGCCCCCAGCAGTGGGTATACAGGGCCCCCAGTGGGTATACAGGCCCCACATGGGTATACAGGGCCCCCAGTGGGTATACAGGCCCCCCAGCAGTGGGTATACAGGGCCCCCAGTGGGTATACATGGCCCCCAGTAGGTATACAGGGCCCCCAGCAGTGGGTATACAGGGCCCCCAGCAGTGGGTATACAGGGCCCCCAGCAGTGGGTATACAGGGCCCCCAGTGGGTATACAGGGCCCCCAGCAGTGGGTATACAGGGCCCCCAGCAGTGGGTATACAGGGCCCCCAGCAGTGGGTATACAGGGTCCTCAGTGGGTATACAGGGCCGTCAGCAGTGGGTATACAGGGCCCCCCGTGGGTATACATGGCCCCCAGTGGGTATACAGGGCCCCCAGCAGTGGGTATACAGGGCCCCCAGTGGGTATACAGGCCCCACATGGGTATACAGGGCCCCCAGTGGGTATACAGGCCCCCCAGCAGTGGGTATACAGGGCCCCCAGTGGGTATACATGGCCCCCAGTGGGTATACAGGCCCTCCAGCAGTGGGTATACAGGGCCCCCAGTGGGTATACATGGCCCCCAGTGGGTATACAGGGCCACCAGCAGTGGGTATACAGGGCCCCCAGTGGGTATACAGGGCCCCCAGCAGTGGGTATACAGGGCCCCCAGCAGTGGGTATACAGGGCCCCCAGCAGTGGGTATACAGGGTTCCCAGTGGATATACAGGGCCGTCAGCAGTGGGTATACAGGGCCCCCAGTGGGTATACATGGCCCCCAGTGGGTATACAGGGCCCCCAGCAGTGGGTATACAGGGCCCCCAGTGGGTATACAGGGCCCCCAGCAGTGAGTATACAGGGCCCCCAGCAGTGGATATACAGGGCCCCCAGCAGTGGGTATACAGGGTCCCCAGTGGGTATACAGGGCCGTCAGCAGTGGGTATACAGGGCCCCCAGTGGGTATACATGGCCCCCAGTGGGTATACAGGGCCCCCAGTGGGTATACAGGCCCAACATGGGTATACAGGGCCCCCAGTGGGTATACAGGGCCCCCAGCAGTGGGTATACAGGGACCCAGTGGGTATACAGGGCCGTCAGCAGTGGGTATACAGGGCCCCCAGCAGTGGGTATACAGGGCCCCCAGTGGGTATACAGGGCCCCCAGCAGTGGGTATACAGGGCCCCCAGTGGGTATACAGGGCCCCCAGTGGGTATACAGGGCCCCCAGCAGTGGGTATACAGGGCCCCCAGCAGTGGGTATACAGGGCCCCCAGCAGTGGGTATACAGGGCCCCCAGCAGTGGGTATACAGGGTCCTCAGTGGGTATACAGGGCCGTCAGCAGTGGGTATACAGGGCCCCCAGTGGGTATACATGGCCCCCAGTGGGTATACAGGGCCCCCAGCAGTGGGTATACAGGGCCCCCAGTGGGTATACAGGGCCCCACATGGGTATACAGGGCCCCCAGTGGGTATACAGGCCCCCCAGCAGTGGGTATACAGGGCCCCCAGTGGGTATACATGGCCCCCAGTGGGTATACAGGGCCCCCAGCAGTGGGTATCAGGGCCCCCAGCAGTGGGTATACAGGGCCCCCAGCAGTGCGTATACAGGGCCCCCAGCAGTGGGTATACAGGGCCCCCAGCAGTGGGTATACAGGGTCCCCAGTGGTTATACAGGGCCGTCAGCAGTGGGTATACAGGGCCCCCAGTGGGTATACATGGCCCCCAGTGGATATACAGGGCCCCCAGCAGTGGGTATACAGGGCCCCCAGTGGGTATACAGGCCCCACATGGGTATACAGGGCCCCCCAACAGTGGGTATACAGGGCCCCAGCAGTGGGTATACAGGGCCCCCAGCAGTGGGTATACAGGGTCCCCAGTGGGTATACAGGGCCGTCAGCAGTGGGTATACAGGGCCCCCAGTGGGTATACATGGCCCCCAGTGGGAATACAGGGCCCCCAGCAGTGGGTATACAGGGCCCCCAGTGGGTATACATGGCCCCCAGTGGGTATACAGGGCCCCCAGCAGTGGGTATACAGGGCCCCCAGTGGGTATACAGGGCCCCCAGCAGTGGGTATACAGGGCCCCCAGTGGGTATACAGGGCCCCCAGCAGTGGGTATACAGGGCCCCCAGCAGTGGGTATACAGGGCCCCCAGCAGTGGGTATACAGGGCCCCCAGCAGTGGGTATACAGGGCCGTCAGCAGTGGGTATACAGGGCCCCCAGTGGGTATACATGGCCCCCAGTGGGTATACAGGGCCCCCAGCAGTGGGTATACAGGGCCCCCAGTGGGTATACAGGCCCCACATGGGTATACAGGCCCCCCAGCAGTGGGTATACAGGGCCCCCAGTGGGTATACAGGGCCCCCAGCAGTGGGTATACAGGGTCCCCAGTGGGTATACAGGGCCATCAGCAGTGGGTATACAGGGCCCCCAGTGGGTATACATGGCCCCCAGTGGGTATACAGGGCCCCCAGCAGTGGGTATACAGGGCCCACAGTGGGTATACATGGCCCCCAGTGGGTATACAGGGCCCCCAGCAGTGGGTATACAGGGCCCCCAGTGGGTATACAGGGCCCCCAGCAGTGGGTATACAGGGCCCCCAGCAGTGGGTATACAGGGTCCCCAGTGGGTATACAGGGCCATCAGCAGTGGGTATACAGGGCCCCCAGTGGGTATTCATGGCCCCCAATGGGTATACAGGGCCCCCAGCAGTGGGTATACAGGGCACCCAGTGGGTATACAGGGCCCCCAGCAGTGAGTATACAGGGCCCCCAGCAGTGGATATACAGGGCCCCCAGCAGTGGATATACAGGGCCCCAGCAGTGGGTATACAGGGTCCCCAGTGGGTATACAGGGCCGTCAGCAGTGGGTATACAGGGCCCCCAGTGGGTATACATGGCCCCCAGTGGGTATACAGGGCCCCCAGCAGTTTGGTATACAGGGCCCCCAGCAGTGAGTATACAGGGCCCCCAGCAGTGGGTATACAGGGCACCCAGTGGGTATACAGGGCCCCCAGCAGTGAGTATACAGGGCCCCCAGCAGTGAGTATACAGGGCCCCCAGCAGTGGATATACAGGGCCCCCAGCAGTGGATATACAGGGCCCCAGCAGTGGGTATACAGGGTCCCCAGTGGGTATACAGGGCCGTCAGCAGTGGGTATACAGGGCCCCCAGTGGGTATACATGGCCCCCAGTGGGTATACAGGGCCCCCAGCAGTTTGGTATACAGGGCCCCCAGTGGGTATACAGGCCCCACATGGGTACACAGGCCCCACAGCAGTGGGTATACTGGGCCCCCAGTGGGTATACAGGGCCCCCAGCAGTGTGTATACAGGGACCCAGTGGGTATACAGGGCCGTCAGCAGTGGATATACAGGGCCCCCAGTGGGTATACATGGCCCCCAGTGGGTATATAGGGCCCCCAGCAGTGGGTATACAGGGCCCCCAGTGGGTATACATGGCCCCCAGTGGGTATACAGGGCCCCCAGCAGTGGGTATACAGGGCCCCCAGCAGTGGGTATACAGGGCCCCCAGCAGTGGGTATACAGGGTCCCCAGTGGGTATACAGGGCTGTCAGCAGTGGGTATACAGGGCCCCCAGTGGGTATACATGGCCCCCAGTGGGTATACAGGGCCCCCAGCAGTGAGTATACAGGGCCCCCAGTGGGTATACAGGCCCCACATGGGTATACAGGGCCCCCAGTGGGTATACAGGCCCCCCAGCAGTGGGTATACAGGGCCCCCAGTGGGTATACATGGCCCTCAGTGGTTATACATGGCCCCCAGCAGTGGGTATCAGGGCCCCCAGTGGGTATACAGGGCCCCCAGCAGTGGGTATACAGGGCCCCCAGCAGTGGGTATACAGGGCCCCCAGCAGTGGGTATACAGGGTCCCCAGTGGGTATACAGGGCCGTCAGCAGTGGATATACAGGGCCCCCAGTGGGTATACATGGCCCCCAGTGGTTATACAGGGCCCCCAGCAGTGGGTATACAGGGCCCCCAGTGGGTATTCAGGCCCCACATGGGTATACAGGCCCCCCAGCAGTGGGTATACAGGGCCCCCAGTGGGTATACAGGGCCCCCAGCAGTGGGTATACAGAGTCCCCAGTGGGTATACAGGGCCGTCAGCAGTGGGTATACAGGGCCCCCAGTGGGTATACATGGCCCCCAGTGGGTATACAGGGCCCCCAGCAGTGGGTATACAGGGCCCCCAGTGGGTATACAGGGCCCCCAGCAGTGGGTATACAGGGCCCCCATCAGTGGGTATACAGGGGCCCCAGCAGTGGGTATACAGGGTCCCCAGTGGGTATACAGGGCCGTCAGCAGTGGGTATACAGGGCCCCCAGTGGGTATACAGAGCCCCCAGTGGGTATACATGGCCGCCAGTGGGTATACAGGGCCCCCAGCAGTGGGTATACATGGCCCCCAGTGGGTATACAGGGCCCCCAGCAGTGGGTATACAGGGCCCCCAGTGGGTATACAGGGCCCCCAGCAGTGGGTATACAGGGCCCCCAGTGGGTATACAGGGCCCCCAGCAGTGGGTATACAGGGTCCCCAGTGGGTATACAGGGCCGTCAGCAGTGGGTATACAGGGCCCCCAGTGGGTATACAGGGCCCCCATGGGTTTACAGGCCCCCCATAGCAGGGTATACAGGACCCTCAATGTGTTATCATGCGCCGTCGCATGGTTGCCTATATTTGGATGGGGTCACAACAGTACACTTAGTTTAAGGGCTGGTCCTCCTGGCTCTGAAGGCCAGGGGGTTGGGTGTATATTAATACCACTAATGAGCGGAGTCTGGTGCCCGCACTATTACAGTCTCTATGCGTTGACATGTGCCCTGCCTCATTTGTGATTGTGTCAACGTGAGCTCAATGTCGGTAATGCTGTTGATGATGTTCCACACTGTCATGTCACTGTGCCTTGTATACACATTACATACACACACAACATGAATAAAATGTTATTGTTGATTTGTACACATACTTTTTGTGTTTCAAATGTTACACATGTCTAAACCCGGTTTGAAATAATTTCACAGTTAACAATCTTACAAAACGGTGGAAGAGCTGCCGGGATCAGCATAAAAAGCAGCACCGGAATAACTTGGAGAGGGGACCGGAAGCAGATCAAGGGCAGATGTATCGCCACTACGACCGGTTGTCCTTCCTAGAACCGGTGGTCCGTATGCCAAGGTATGTGTCTGCAGCACTGTTGTGTACTATTATTATTATTATTTATTTATATAGCGCCATTAGGTTCCATGGCACTTTACATGAGGATAAGGGTTAACTAAAAAAAACTGTAAATGAAGACAATCAGGTCATACAGGTACAAGAGGAGAGGACCCTGTCCACGAGGGTTCACAGTCTACGTATGAAGCTCTATAATGAGTGTGGTGGTTTACATACCCACACTGGAGTTTGTTTCTGCCATGGTGCAACAGATTTCTATTACCTTTGGCAATGATCCAGGACATACACATTTATAGCCACATTGTGACGTTGGGACAAATAATCAATGTTCTGCAGGGTGGGCAGACACAATGTTCCGTGACCTCACAATTAGCTATTATTGTTGGCATGTTTGTGGAACAAAGCCATGTTCTTCCCTGCAATGGCCTCTAAGGTGTGTGGCCTTGTCTGGTTTGCCTGTCGTAAGCATCATTTGTATGTGTTCCTAATGGCCTCCACTTGCATAAGGGCCACATACATCCCTACACGTTTAGTTGTGGGTGTTTTTTTCGGCTAAATAACGTTGTAAGGATATACCCCTTTTGCACTAAACTGTTTGTACACCATCCCAGATTGTTGACACAGTCACACACATTTGAGGACATACCCTGTATCACTACAAATACGTGTGGGTGAGTTTTCCCATGGGTATATTTGGGGCTGCAAGGTGATGGTGTAGATATTAGGGCCCACATGTGAATTTTATTTTTTTGTTGTTAACTGATGGCCACATTACGAATCCTCCGAAAAACATAGTGTTTTAATGCTGTATAAAATCAATCTAAAGGGGGCCATATTTTCAGTGCAACAGGCTTTTATGTCCAAGGTCCTTTAGGAAACCAGAAGTTTGCCCTTGCTGCTCCCGGCTTTGTGTTCGGCCCCTTTGGAATAATTGTAAAACTGTCCATTTGTGCATACCACCACCTTGTTTGGCACCAACGATGTGTGACCTGCTGCTCAAAAACAACCCCATGCTCTATGTCCATTACAGTCGTTTCAAAAGCCAAGCCATATGTTTTGTGGGTTTTATTTACCAAGACATTCCTGATTAGCTTACATGGCAGCAAAAAGGAGTGTAGGCCACTAACGCCGAATGCTCATGTGTCACCTATGCTGCTGGACTCCATTTCCTGTCTTGCTCACCTGCCCTATAGATCTGGGTTATGTGTATTGAGACCAAGGCCGCCCACACTGCGTCTTTTAGTGTCCATCTGATGGCAAATAACCCTGAAGAATGTGTTTGCCTCACAGTGTCAGGCTATAGCTTTGTCCACATAAAGTTACAACAAAAAGTCAATGCAATAGTTGTGCCCACTAATATGTCATCAAGTGCCTAAATACCTGTCCTGCCTAAGGCAGGGCACAGTGTAATTGTGCACACAAATTTTTACATTTCTAATGTAATGTTAAAAAATCGAGGACCAACACTACCCGCACATAGAATATTGGTTGAGTCATGAGCCAAAATGTCCTTAATTTATTTGCTGCAATTACATCTTAAGGCCAACAATGAAAACACAGAATACACAGAAACACAGAGTCAAAAAAGCGTGCAAATTTTATGTTTGACCTATGTTTTTGTTTCCAAATGCAACCCATTCACAAAATTTTTTGTGTATTTTGCCACAGAGCTGTTCACTACCGCAGGCGGCGTCAGCACAGAAATCCTCCGGCACAGCTGCCTGAAGAGGCGAGGGAGGCCCCTGAACCACCCCGACTTCAAGTGGATGAACAAGATGTGGGAATACCAGCACCACCACCACCACCAACACCACCAGCTTTGGGGCATGGCTGGCCGCAAGGAGAGGAGGTTGAAGGGCCACAAGAACTCACTCCCCACCAAGGCCAACCTCCTGCAGTGGAGGAAGCAGGATGGCCAACTGCAAGCAGCAGCCATGGTCTGATCCCGGGGGCACAAAATGACCTGCTTGGACAATGTGATGCTGCTGACTTTGCCCGCAGTCTCATACCGTTCCTGGCTCTCATTCCAGTGGAGAGAGCACTGCGGACAAGGTCAGCAATACACATTGTCCTTGATGCCAGTCGCCCCCCAAACCACCCTGGCGAGGTCTTTCATTTTTTGGAGCGGTGGCAACTGTCACCCTCCAACCTCCTAGACAGGCCCACACCCCGGGACAGCTATGTGCCGCCCCAGAGGCCTATACCTCCTTTCTCGGCAGGGAACAGGGACCTACTCAATTTCCCCACACCGGCCCAGATGATCCACCCTATAGGGTCAGAATCTGTGGCGGAGGCCATACGTGGGGCCATGGACCTCCTCCGGGACCAGGGTGATGGTGGGCAGGTACAGCCTACCCCACCCAATGAGCCCACCTACCACCATCTGTAGGTTAATTTATTGTTTGTTTTCTTTCTTTTTTGATAAAAAATGTGCAGTGCACAATTTGTTTTTGTTTTTTTCTGTTTTCTTCTGTTCCATGTTTGCCGTTAAGGCGTGTGAATAGAGAGTTACAAAAAACAGCTTTGTGTATGTCTTTTTTCAGGTAATGGATGTGTAGGTTGTTTTGTGGGTGGGCTTAAAGTCATCATCATTAGCAAGTACTTTACGGCCCGCATGGCGCATGAAGGAACCTTGGTTAGTATGTGTAAAATCATGACTCCACATACAAATGTTGCTGACAAATAAATAGTGCCTGTGTTTGGGGGGGTTACTTAATGCCTCGCTATGGCAACCAGACTAGGAACACAGATGCGAGAGGCTGGGACGTCTACTTGCAACACAGCGCGTCTATGAGTTTTCTCCGGAGCGTACAGTGGGACCCTTCGCCAGGCTCCAGCAGGATCATAGTACAAGCAACGCCCACGATGCAGGCATAGGCTTGTTGCCTCAAAAAATTAGCTCAAAGGGCTTAATAAAGTCTTTTTTGAAATAGAGGAGGGCGCATGGCCCATACTATATACTTGCTTGTCCTACGAGCATAGTACAAGCAATGCCCACGATGCAGGCATAGGCTTGTTGCCTCAAAAAATTAGCTCAAAGGGCGTAATAAAGTCTTTTTTTAAATAGAGGAGGGCGCGTGGCCCATACTATATACTTGCTTGTCCTACGAGCATAGTACAAGCAATGCCCACGATGCAGGCATAGGCTTGTTGCCTCAAAAAATTAGCTCAAAGGGCTTAATAAAGTCTTTTTTGAAATAGAGGAGGGCGCGTGGCCCATACTATATACTTGCTTGTCCTACGAGCATAGTACAAGCAATGCCCACGATGCAGGCATAGGCTTGTTGCCTCAAAAAATTAGCTCAAAGGGCTTAATAAAGTCTTTTTTGAAATAGAGGAGGGCGCGTGGCCCATACTATATACTTGCTTGTCCTACGAGCATAGTACAAGCAATGCCCACGATGCAGGCATAGGCTTGTTGCCTCAAAAAATTAGCTCAAAGGGCTTAATAAAGTCTTTTTTGAAATAGAGGAGGGCGCGTGGCCCATACTATATACTTGCTTGTCCTACGAGCATAGCACAAGCAATGCCCACGATGCAGGCATAGGCTTGTTGCCTCAAAAAATTAGCTCAAAGGGCTTAATAAAGTCTTTTTTGAAATAGAGGAGGGCGCGTGGCCCATACTATATACTTGCTTGTCCTACGAGCATAGTACAAGCAATGCCCATGATGCAGGCATAGGCTTGTTGCCTCAAAAAATTAGCTCAAAGGGCTTAATAAAGTCTTTTTTGAAATAGAGGAGAGCGCGTGGCCCATACTATATACTTGCTTGTCCTACGAGCATAGTACAAGCAATGCCCACGATGCAGGCATAGGCTTGTTGCCTCAAAAAATTAGCTCAAAGGGCTTAATAAAGTCTTTTTTGAAATAGAGGAGGGCGCGTGGCCCATACTATATACTTGCTTGTCCTACGAGCATAGTACAAGCAATGCCCACGATGCAGGCATAGGCTTGTTGCCTCAAAAAATTAGCTCAAAGGGCTTAATAAAGTCTTTTTTGAAATAGAGGAGGGCGCGTGGCCCATACTATATACTTGCTTGTCCTACGAACATAGTACAAGCAATGCCCACGATGCAGGCATAGGCTTGTTGCCTCAAAAAATTAGCTCAAAGGGGCTGTATTGTATTGGATGGAAAAAAAATAAAATGAAAAATGCTCACAAGCGAATGCACTTGTAAAGTAAAATGATTTTTACTGATTGCGTAGTTTTGTTATCATGCAGCAAATGTTGCAGGAACATGACTTATCACATCGTCTGAGCTGAGGGACATGCCGATACTTCCTGTCTTAAAAGGGCATAATGTTAAAAGCGCAATCTTCCAATCATATTAATTATGATTAGGTTACTCTACATTTGGGTACTGTCGTCTGGGGGGCTTACGAACTGCGATGATATCCAGTCCTTGTTAAACTTAATGAGAGTCAGCCTGTCGGCATTTTCAGTAGTAAGCCGTGACCTTCTATCAGTGACTATACCCCCAGCGGCACTGAAAACACGCTCTGATGTCACACTAGCAGCTGGGCAGGCCAGCACCTCCAAGGCATACAAAGAGAGCTCTGTCCAAGTGTGAAGCTTGGAAACCCAGTAATTAAAGGGTACAGAAGGCTCGGTTAGGAAGCTGGTACTGTCACTGACATACTCGTTCACCATGTTGGACAATTGTTGTTTCCTACTCAAGGTGACCGTAGGCATGATCCGTTGTTGATTGGAAGGTCTGTTGAACATCGCCCACTTGGTGGACATCTTACCCCCACCTCTTCTTGACATTGATGGCGTTTGTGTCCCAACCAAAGGCTGCTGTTGCAAAGAGCTGGTACTTCGGGGTATAGCGGAGTCAGACGGTGATATTGTCAGCAAATTGTCAACAACAACCCTCTTGAAATAAACCATCGTTAAGCCCCTGGGTGACTGCAAGAGCAACGACGGAAATTTGTCTTTGTACCGTGGGTTCAAAAAGGTTGACAACCAGTAGAGGTCGCTGTCATAGATGTGAATGACACGTGGATCTTGGGAGAGACATTGAGACATTAAGTCAGCCATGTGTGCTAAGCTGCAAAGACTCATCTCCTCGGTTACAACAGAATGAGGATCACCTACGCATCATTGCCTCTAAATCGATCTCCGCCTCCTCCTCTTCAGCCCACCCATGGTGTACCGACATAAACGTAGGGTTGGGAGTACCATCAGGGTTCACATCAGTACCACAGAAAAATAAATCTTCTTCATCTTCACCCTCATCACCTTCTTCTTCCAGACCCAATGTAGCCTGCTGATATTGGCTTGGCTGGCTAGAATCAGCGATCTTAAATTCTGGCTCCATAGCCATCCGCTGGGCTCTCAAAGATTCTGTTTTGAGATTCATTAGGGATTCGTTTAGCAGGCAGAGCATGGGGATGGTGAGACTAATAATCGACTGATCACCGCTGACAAGTTTGGTGCAGTATTCAAAGTTCTCCAGCAACTCGCAAAGGTCAGCGATCCAGACCCACTCTAAAGTACTAATGTGTCTGGTGTGACTTCCGGGGTGACGGGCATGTTGCAGCTGATATTCCGCTATTGCCCTCTGCTGCTCATTAAACCTTGCCAACATATGGAATGTTGAGTTCCAGCGCGTGGGCATGTCACAAATTAGCCTGTGTTTAGGCAAATTAAATTTGTTTTGAAGGGCTGAAAGACTTCCAACTGCTGTGGAGGAATGTCTGAAGTGGGCACAATTTCGCCTCACCTTCTCCAGTAGGTCAGATAACTCGGGGTATATTTTCAGGAATTTCTGAACTACTAGGTTCAGCACGTGAGCCATGCAAGGCATGTGTACAAGGTTACCGTGCTTTATTGCCGCCACAAGGTTTCGACCGTTATCGCACACAACAAGACCTGGTTGTAGTTGCAGTGGGGCCAGCCACTCATCAGTCTGTTGCTTAAGACCTTTCCACAGCTCAGTTGCAGTGTGAGGTGTGTCACCTAGACAGATAAGCTTCAAAAGAGCATGTTGTCGCCTTGCTGAAGCAGTACTGCAAAGCTTCCAACTTGGACATGATGGTGCGGGCGGCTCAGCAGTGGACAAGGAAGTTGCAGAAGCAGATTGTGTACTGGACATATATGATGAGGCAGACACCCGGAATGATGTTGTGCCCGCTATTCGTGGAGTTGGTAGTATCGCAGATGGTCCACTTGGAGAAGTTGGGACACTCTCCACCAGGTTGATCCAGTGAGCCGTTAGTGAGATGTATCTGCCCTGTCCACAACAACTTGTCCACGTGTCCATTGTTAGGTGGACTTTGGCAGTTACAGCATTTGTTAGCGCATGCTTTAAGTTGGTAACCACGTGCTGGTGTAACGCGGGGACGGCACTGCGTGAGAAAAAGTATCGACTGGGTACAGAGTATCGTGGTGCTGCCACAGCCAACAACTCCCGAAAAGACTCTGTACCCACAAGCCTAAACGGCAACATTTCCACAGCTAACAACTTTGCAATTTGCGCAGTCACTTTTTGGGAAAATGGGTGTGTCGATTGGTACTTCCGCTGCCTTTCATACATCTGTGGCACAGACAACTGGACGTTTGTCGCAGACTCACCAGAGGCTTGACTACTGTCATGTCTCTCTTGTACCGCAGCTTGGGAGGAGTACGTTTGAGCAGGAGCTGATGCCTGAACACTAGCTGGTGAAGGATGGATCTGAGGTGGCCTGGAAGTGTTGGGATCAGAAGGCACTGATTTTGAAGCCAGATGGGCCGACCACTGAATTGAGTGCTTAACAGACATATGCTTACGCATACTGCTGGTGCTCAAGTTTGCTTTTCCCAGGCCTCTGCTTAGCCTTGCATGGCAGATGTTACAGATAACCATATTTGGTACAGATGTGCTATCCTTAAAAAAATCCCACACAATGGCTTTTCGTCCTTTATGTTGAATTGGAGGCAGAGGAGGATGACTCTGTACAACACCAACTGTTGACACAGTTTGGGCAACTGTGTTTACAGTTTGTGCAACAGTTGGTACAGTTTGTGCAACAGTTGACACAATTTGGGCAACTGTTGTCACAGTTTGTGTTCTGGAGAAAGGAGTAAGCCTTGGTGCTTTTGGCGGTGGTACATAGCCACTTTCCTCCTCCTGGCTGCTCTGTTGGCTATGTATGTCAACAGGCCAGGTAGGATCTGTGGTCTCATCATCCACCCCTTCCTCTTCAAAGTCTTATGGATAACGTGACTGAGCAGGCTGGCCAGATGAGATGTGTGTCTCATCATCCTCATCATCATCCACCTCCTGAGATGCTGTATGCCTTTGGTGAAAGTGGCTTTCTTCAGTACGAGGTGCTTCCAAACTTTGGCCATGAATAGACATTACGTCTTCTTCAAGTATCTCGTCAGGCAGTGACAAAGAAAGGCCAGATGCAATCGAGGGCTGATAAGAACCAAATAAATCATCGGAGTGACCAAGGTCACGGTCCAAATTTTCCTCTTGCTGCCGATGGGTTGAGGAAATAGGAAGACTTTGAGGATAGGATGGCCCTGCGTTGTCTGTAGCGACACTAGACTGTGTTGGCAAGGACGATTGTGTACTGCCAGAACCAGTGGTCGAGGTCTTATCAGCCATCCAAGATGTTATCTGGTCATGCTCTTCCGGCCTCAAGACACATTTTTGTTGAGTACTGGGAATTCTAGACAGGAGAAAGGTAGCTCTATCAATCCTCATCTGTCTACCTGTACCAGTGCCTTCTTGGGCACGACTGCTACGGCCACGACCTCGTCCCTTTGCAACCTCTTTTTTGGGAAATTGTGGTTTTTGTGACATTGTTGACAAATGCACAGTCACTGAGATGGAGTTAGGTGGTGCTGTAGGCGTCACTTGCTGGTGGGGTAAGTGTGTGTGCTGACACCTAGCAGTGAAGCTGCACACTAGTCCCTGCACTGTGCACTGCACTGTAAGGCTTGATCCTCCCTGCCTGCCTGCCTACAGTCTACACAGTACTCCTCTGTCCTCCTGGTAGCTCTCAGAAGAGCTGTTTGGGTTTAATATAAGGAATCTTGAAGATTCCCTACACTAACTGACAATCCCTATGATCTGCTCAAGCATCTACCTCACCCTGCTCTATCTCAGATCTCTCAGGAATGTAGAGGAAATGGCGGTGGAAAAGGCTTATATACAGCCTCGCCTCTCATACATGACATAGGCATCACGATGGACAGAAGCCAATCATAGTCCTGCCACAACCAACATTACTGAATATGATTGGCTAACATGCTTGTCCATCTAAAAAAGTTTTCTGACCTAACACGCTAGGCTGTCTCGGAAGCTTTGTAGGAACATAACAGATTCTATATTTGCGAGTCCCGAATCCAGTATACAGGACTCGGGATTCGTAGACTCGCTCAGACTCGCTCACAATCGCTGTGTGTTGACATAGGCTGTCTTGGAAACTTGTAGGAAGTGGAACATAACAGATTCTGTATAAGCGAGTCCCGAATCCAGTATACAGGACTCGGAATCGTAGACTCGCTCAGACTCGCTGTTGACAGCGATGTGATATAGCGAGTCTAGCGAGTGAGAAAAAAAAACTCTGACAAAACTAGGATTGCCATTGACTTGCATTGGACTCGTTACTGTGCGAGTAATCACTGGGAGACTCGCCGAGTAAAGAGTCCAGCGAGTCCCTTACTATTCGCCGAGTAACGAGTCCTAGCGAGTAGACTCGCCCATCCCTAATGGGGATGTAGCAGTGCCGGAAGTTTAGGGAACAGGCAAAACACAGCGGTTGTAGTTTCTGTACCTTTACTGAGTATATGCAGTCCAGAGTCCTGATTACAGATGGTATTGGAGCAGGTTAGCCTGGAAGCAGATCAGGATTCTCTCTCAGCAGAAGGGCTGTGCAGTCTCCTTCCTAGAGCTTTGTAGTGTGAAGCACTCCACTACTTAGTTACACTGAAATACCTCTCTTCAGATGTTCCTAGAACTTTACTTGTATGACAGACAGCTGTAGCCTCTCTCGGGGACTCCTCTCCTGAGTTCTGGCTCTCTATTCAATTGCTGTTGTGTCCAAGTCTTTGGTGAGAGCAGGGTATTTACAGCCTCCTACTCCTCTGGTATCTGTGGCAGGACCATTAGTATCCATACCACCGTCGTGGAGACCAGGCTCCAGTCTTTGCGCTCTAGCGGTGAGGGAGCTCTCCTCCTGGAGCTCAACCTCCACCCCGCTCCACAAGTCTGCACACGTGGACCTCCTCACACTATCTGCCCACTCCTTTCTCCTGACCCTCAGAGAGTACTCTGCTCCTCAATCCTGGTTCAGAGTTCCCCCTGGTGGCCCGGAGTGGAATTGTGTTGCATGCATTAGGTTAACTGCTGGAGAGACTCATCACTGCTTCCAAGCCTGGCATTACCCTCCCCTGGAGGTAGGCAAAGCCAGTGTGGCTACCATACTCCTGGGGGCGCTACATTAGCGTTTCGGTCTAATCTAGACCTTCATCAGACTGCAGTAAGGTATATACAGAAAAACAAAATATAAGTCCTCATACAAGCAGGAGAAAATATACATTAACATAACATAAATAGCCCGTGACATTGCTGTATGAATAATATTGATATTGCAAGTCAGCACTCCTGGGCTGAACAAAAACATGAAAAACAACATATAAACATTTGAACAACAATAATTGTACAAGATTTGAAAAAGAGAAAAATGTACAAAAACCAATTTCTGCAAAAATGGTCCTATGATGACAAGTCCAACATCAATGTCCATGGTCCATTCCTGGCAAATGGTAAATATATACAAAGAAAGTTTTTGACCACACACAAGTCCTGTGGTTCAGTGTCCATGAAACAAATCTCCAAAGGAAATTCTTACAGGTTACCTGTTGGCACAAAAGCTTGAAAAACAGTTACATATTTGCAAAATTTCAACATTTACATTACTTTATATACGGAACCTAACTGGTAGTACACCCTGTGTGGTATGAGTGGATCTGCGTAACACTGGTACTGTAGTGGACCTTACTGTTTGTCTGGTTCTAACTGCCGGTGTGGTGTGTAATGTTCCTAGTAGTTCTACATGGTACGGGGACACTAACTGGTCGGTGAACTCTTGGAGTCACCACGGGCACTACAGGTTCACCACTGGCAGGGCGAGGGCTCTCTGACTCCACTGCTGGTGTGGCCTCTGTTGCCTGATTTTCTCGATCTTCAAGGTCTTCTTGAGTCCTATTCTCCTGTGCTTCTACTTGGGGAAATAACAACACCGGCACCACGATTGCATCATTAACTCTAGTCCAATTCGCAGGGAACTCTCCCAGCATGGTACTGACTGTCTTTTCTTCCTCTGTAGGTGGAATGTTATCTGATCCTCCCGCTTTTTCTTTCAACTGGTCAGGGCATAACTTCAAGTGATCCCTGGATACCGCTGCTGAGGTCTCTCCTCCATCTTTGCTAACAAGGCATACTTTGGCATTATCAAAGTTCGAGGGCAGAATTGTATAGGGCTCCTCTTCCCATTGATCATCCAGCTTATGCAGTCTTCTTTTTCTCTTGAGAACTTGTTCTACCGGCGAAAAAGGAACAGCAGGTGCATTTAGGTTATAAAGTCTCTCCTGCTTCTGCCTTGCCTGAGCCAGACTCTTCCCCACACACTCCTGTACCCTTCTGTACTGCTGCTGCCTCTCCTTGTCCCAGTCAGCATCTGGTGACGTCACTTCAGGCGTCAGAACTCCCATGTCCAAGTCAATAGGCAGCTTACCAGGCCTTGCTCTCATCAGGTACGCTGGAGTACAGTTGGTAGAGTTCACTGGGATATGGTTGTAGAGATCCACCAGATCGGGCAACTTTTCTGGCCACAGATTTCTCTCCTCCAAGGGCAATGTCTTCAGTAAATCAATCACTACCTGGTTCATCTTCTCGCACATGCCGTTGGTCTGTGGGTGATAAGGTGTTGTCCGGATCTTCTTACACCCATATAAGTTGCAAAATTCATGGAACACTTCTGCCTCAAAAGCTGGACCTTGGTCTGTCAGCACCCTCTCAGGATAACCATGTGGTCTACAGAAGTGCTGTTGGAATGCTCTGGCCGCTGTCCTGGCCGTTAGATCTTTGACGGGCACAACCACCAGGAATCTTGAATAGTGGTCCACAATGGTAAGGGCATAGAGGTAGCCTGACCGGCTTGGAACCAGCTTCACATGGTCCAGAGCTACCAACTCCAAGGGCTGTTTGGTGATGATTGGCTGTAAGGGAGCTCTCTGACTGTCTCGATCCTTTCTGTGCAGGTTACACTGTCCACACTCCCAGCACCACCTCTCAATGGCCTTCGGCATGCCAGTCCAGTAGAACCTCTCTCGGAGCAATGTTTCCAACTTCTTCCATCCAAAGTGTCCAGCTCCATTGTGGTATGCTCCTAGGACCATTGATGCATCTCTCTTTGGGACCACCACCTGCCAGACCAGCTCATGTGTGTGGGCATTGATATTCCTCCGACACAGCTTCCCTTCATAAATGAACAGCCGACCTCTTTCTTTCCACAACTGATGAGTTTCTTCAGGAGCATTCAACTCTGGGCGTGAGTCACCTTGTGTCAGCAGCTCTTTCACCATGCGGACTGCAGGGTCATTATCTTGCGCTTCTGCCCAATCATGATGGGGCAACGGATTCAGAGTGACTTCCTTCAAGCCAGGCCGCCTGTTTCTCACCCCTTGAGCATGTTGGGCCGCCAGTGGCAGGTGGAAGGGAGGCAATTCTACCTCTTCAGAGCCTCAGGGTCTTCTCCTGCATCTGGCAGATTAGGCATCCTGGATAGCGCATCAGCATTGGCATTCTTGTGCCCTGCCCGGTACTTGATGGTAAACTCATAATTGGATAACCGAGCCATCCATCGCTGCTCCAGTGCTCCTAGCTTGGCAGTGTCCAAGTGGGTCAACGGGTTGTTGTCCATGAAGATAGTAAATTTGGCCGAAGCTAGGTAATGCTTGAACCTTTCGGTGACAGCCCAGACTATGGCAAGGAACTCCAGCTTGAAAGAACTGTAATTATCAGGGTTCCTCTCAGTGGGACGCAGCTTCCTGCTGGCGTAGGAGATCACTCTCTCTTTTCCATTCTGTACCTGCAACAGTACTGCTCCTAATCCCACGTTGCTGACATCCGTGTATAGCACAAAGGGTTTGCCATAATCTGGGTAAGCCAGAGCTTCGTCACCGGTGATGGCCATCTTCAATCTGGTGAAGGGCTTCTCCAAATCTTCAGTCCATTGAAGCGTGGAATTCTTCTGCTTGCCTTTCTTGGACTGCCACACCAGAAGGTTTTGCATCGGGGTGGCTATTTCAGTAAAGCCTTTGATGAATCTCCGGTAGTAGCCTACCAGTCCAAGGAATTGGCGTACCTCATGGAGGTTGCTGGGCTTCGTCCAGTCCCGGATGACCGTGACCTTGTCAGGATCTGGTGCCACACCTTCTGCACTGACCACATGACCGAGGTACTGTACCTTAGGCTTCAGGAGGTGGCATTTTGAAGGCTTCACTTTCAGGCCAAAATTGGACAAAGCTTCAAACACTTCGGCCAGATGTTCCAGATGCTCTTCATAGGTCTTGGAGAAGACGATGACATCATCCAAGTACAACAGGACTGTTTCAAAGTTCATGTGTCCCAGGCAACACTCCATCAGCCGCTGAAATGTTCCTGGAGCAGTGCAGAGTCCAAATGGCATATAATTGAACTCACAGAGACCCATTGGAGTGGTAAATGCGGTTTTCTCCTTGTCTGCCTCTGCCACGGGAACCTGCCAATACCCACTGGTGAGATCCAAGGTGGAAAAGTAGTTAGCAGTTTTAAGTGCAGCTAATGACTCTTCAATTCTAGGCAATGGGTAGGCATCTTTATGTGTGATACTGTTAATTTTCCTGTAATCAACACACATTCTCATAGTACCATCCTTTTTCTTTACAAGCACTGTTGGAGCTGCCCATCGGCTACAACTGTCCCTAATGACCGCAGCTTCCTTCATCTCTTTCAACATACTCTTAGCACATTGGTACTGGGTTGGGGGTATAGGTCTGTACCTCTCCTTTATGGGTGGATGGTCTCTAGTGGGGATATGATGTTGCACCCCTTTTGCCTGCCCAAAATCTAGTGGGTGTTTGCTGAATACCCGCTCATACTCTTGTGTCACTCTGAAAACCCCATTTCTCTGGTATGAAGGTGTAGGGTCAGTTCCCACCTGCAGTTGCTGGCACCACTCTTCTAGCTGCTTCACAGGGCCATTGTCCTCCACCGGATCGGATGAGACCAAAGGCTCTGCTGCCTGCAATGAGTTGTTATTAACAGTGAGCAGTTTAGCAACTGTGGCGTACCGAGGTATTGTGGCTTCCTCCTCCCCACAATTCAGAAGGCGTACAGGTACTCTCCCCTTTCACACCTCAACCACCCCTCTGGCTGTCAGGACAGTGGGCCTACTATCTGAATATACTGGCTCTACCAATGCCTGGTAATCCTGCCCTCTGAGCCCTATGGCTGCCCGACACCAAACCAACATTTCACATCTGGGGGGTATTACAATGGGAAAAGCATCACTCACTCTGACGCTGCCAATCTCTCCGCCAGAGAGTTCTACCTGTTGCCTTTGCATCAGGGCTCAGATCTCCTTCTGCAGGACTCATTGTTCACCGGAACCAGCAGTCTCAGCCACCTGTTGAAACAAGACAATAACCTCGGACAGACAGTTTTCAATTACAATTGTACCAAGAGTCATCATGGGATTACATTCACGTCGGTCAATATCAACAACTATCAGACCTTGTGATTTTAGCTCCACCCACCCCACTTTAACAGAAATTTCCTTGCATCCAATCTGCAGCAAGGTATGACCATTACTAGCAACTACAATTAGTTCATCAGTGGAGCCACAAGTGAGTTCAGAATCAGACCAGTACCTCTTGTACAAAATATACGGCATAGTGGTCGCCTGGGAGCTAGTGTCCAGCAAAGCGTTCATGGGGATGCCGTCAATCACCACGGGAAGGATCGGTCTCCCTCCCACATACTTGGCTCAGTTCCTTGGGTCTGGTGATCCTACTCCTGGGGGTTGGCCCTTTGCCCCAGGGGTTGCTCGTTTAAAGGACAGTACCTTGCAAGATGACCTGCCTTGTAACAGCGGCGACAGATGGGACGTCCGTCCTGGTTGTAACGATCGTTATTCCTTCCTCGAAGTGGTGGGGTTCTCCTCCTCTGGAGCCACGGGATATCCTCTGGACTGGAAGCAAGCTGGACCTTTTCTTTTGAGGAATCCTGCAGGGACTGCACGGTTCTGGTGAGTGCAGCCATCCCTTTGGTCAGCTCCTGGACCTGAAGACGCAGCTCCTCTGTTGGATCTTTATCCAGGGTCTGGGCATCAGCCTCCACAGGGACGGAAGGAAAGGATGTAGCTTCCTGATGGTAGGTGATCGCTGGGCGCCTAGGGGGCACTGGACGGCTGTCAGAGGATTCCTGCAGTACCCGGATAGCCCTGTCCTTAAACTCAGCAAAGTTCAAATCAGGGTTTTGCAGGGTAATGATGCGTAACTGTCCTCTGTGGGTACTGGACAGGAGTCCTTCGATGAACTGCACCTTTAACAATTTGTCTTCTTCTTTCACACTATCAGAGTCAACTTGCTTAACTGCTCGCAGCGCCTCCTGCAGGTTGAGGGCATAGTCACTGATACTGTCCTGCGCCCTCTGTTTACAGCCAAAGAACCGCATCTTAATTTCAGCTCCAGTGCAGGTGTCAAAAGTGCTTCTCAGCTTGGCCAGGATCTTTGCAACAGTGTCTTTATCAGTGTCCTGCCAGGCTTTCACTACTCTCTGCGCTGCACCCGCTAGCTGTCCAATCAGGATGTTCACTTTCTGGTCTTCAGACAGAGGGTAAACTTTAAACAAGCTGCACAGTCTTTCCTTAAATTCACTCAGGGTATGTGACTCACCTGAGTACTGCGGTAGCCAGGCCGCTCCCAGTATGTAGGGCATAAACAGCGGCATTATGGCGACCGCTGCGGGGTTAGCGGGAGCGCCCCCCGTTCCATCGGCGTTATTGTCAGCCATCTTCTTTCCCCCCTAGTTAACGTTAGCTAGGCCGGGGGATTGGGGTGAGCTCTCCGGCGGCTGCTTCACAGGCCCGATGCTCCAGGCTGTAGGCCTCAGCTCCTCCCCCTCTCGCATGCTGTCCACTCTTCCCACGCGGCACTTCTCTTCTTCACGCTCAGCGGCAGGCTCCGCCCACAAAGGCCCGCTTCTTTCTTCCCGCGCGCGCCAAGCAGCGCGGCAATGGCAGCAAATGGCACCAAATTCACACAGTTCACAAACACAGTCTATGGCACACAGGACCCGGGGATACCGGACTCCGTAATCCTGTTTGTGACGCCAAATTGGGTCGCCCTCCCAGGGCTGTGGGGTACTCGGTACCGGGCCGGTGTCAGGGGAATGTGTCACAGCAGCGGTGACCCAGTCCGTGGCCCTGGGCGCCCAAGCAAAGAGAGATGTAGTTAATGGTAGAATAGTTTGTGACGCCACCCGTGGTGTTTGGCAAATATGGTATTAGGCCAACACTGCATACAGATTCGCTGGGACTGATGGTATGTGCAGCTTAGATGGTAAAGCTCCCCACAGGTGGAGCTGTAGTCCCAGGGCAGTGTACATGTAGCTGGCACGGGGATGTAGCAGTGCCGGAAGCGTAGGGAACAGACAAAACACAGCGGTTGTAGTTTCTGTACCTTTACTGAGTATATGCATTCCAGAGTCCTGATTACAGATGGTATTGGAGCAGGTTAGCCTGGAAGCAGATCAGGATTCTCTCTCAGCAGAAGGGCTGTGCAGTCTCCTTCCTAGCGCTTTGTAGTGTGAAGCACTCCAGTACTTAGTTACTCTGAAATGCCTCTTTTCAGATGTTCCTAGAACTTTACTTGTATGACAGACAGCTGTAGCCTCTCTCGGGGACTCCTCTCCTGAGTCCTGGCTCTCTATTCAATTGCTGTTGTGTCCCAAGCCTCTGGTGAGAGCAGGGCTTTTACAGCCTCCTACTCCTCTGGTATCTGTGGCAGGACCGTTAGTATCCGTACCACCATCGTGGAGACCAGGCTCCAGTGTTTGTGCTCTAGCGGTGAGGGAGCTCTCCTCCCGGAGCTAACCTCCACCCCGCTCCACAAGTCTGCACACGTGGACCTCCTCACACTATCTGCCCACTCCTTTCTCCTGACCCTCAGAGAGTACTCTGCTCCTCAATCCTGGTTCAGAGTTCCCCCTGGTGGCCCGGAGTGGAACTGTGTTGCATGCATTAGGTTAACTGCTGGAGAGACCCATCACTGCTTCCAAGCCTGGCATTACCCTCCCCTGGAGGTAGGCAAAGCCAGTGTGGCTACCATACTCCTGGGGGCGCTACATTAGCGTTTCGGTCTAATCTAGACCTTCATCAGACTGCAGTAAGGTATATACAGAAAAACAAAATATAAGTCCTCATACAAGCAGGAGAAAATATACATTAACATAACATAAATAGCCCGTGACATTGCTGTATGAATAATATTGATAGTAGCGTAACAGGAAGTGAGAGAGAGGAACAGGAGGAGGAATAAGGAGACCTACCCGACTGCTAGTCTCAGAAGAAAGAGATTATATGAGTTTGGAGTAAAAGGCTCCTAAACATAAAGAATATGTAATACAATATTGTTCATACAGCAATGTCACTGGCAGACTGCGGACTGTTGAAGGTCTAGATTAGACCTAAACGTTTACAGACTGCAGCAATAAAAATCCTTTTGAAATGGCATACTAAGTTGAGTGCCAAGTATTCTATTTATTATAATCTTAATTTCCTGTTAACATTGTAGAGAGCCAAGCATTCACAGATCCTTGTGTGTGGCATTGAGTAGTAATCAATTCTGTAATCAATCCAGGCTGTGCTGATATTGGGCTGTCTTTATCTTGAGTCTTGAGCGACTGCTCTATCTACTAGGAGCTGGTGCTTAGAGCCTCTGATGTCGGTCCTGATGTCTTTCTGAGCTGGATTCATATATATATATATATATATATATATATATATATATATATATACAGTGGGGCAAAAAAGTATTTAGTCAGTCAGCAATAGTGCAAGTTCCACCACTTAAAAAGATGAGAGGCGTCTGTAATTTACATCATAGGTTGACCTCAACTATGGGAGACAAACTGAGAAAAAAAAATCCAGAAAATCACATTGTCTGTTTTTTTTTTCATTTTATTTGCATATTATGGTGGAAAATAAGTATTTGGTCAGAAACAAGCAATCAAGATTTCTGGCTCTCACAGACCTGTAACTTCTTCTTTAAGAGTCTCCTCTTTCCTCCACTCATTACCGTAGTAATGGCACCTGTTTAAACTTGTTATCAGTATAAAAAGACACCTGTGCACACCTCAAACAGTCTGACTCCAAACTCCACTATGGTGAAGACCAAAGAGCTGTCAAAGGACACCAGAAACAAAATTGTAGCCCTGCACCAGGCTGGGAAGACTGAATCTGCAATAGCCAACCAGCTTGGAGTGAAGAAATCAACTGTGGGAGCAATAATTAGAAAATGGAAGACATACAAGACCACTGATAATCTCCCTCGATCTGGTGCTCCACGCAAAATCCCACCCCGTGGGGTCAGAATGATCACAAGAACGGTGAGCAAAAATCCCAGAACCACGCGGGGGGACCTAGTGAATGAACTGCAGAGAGCTGGGACCAATGTAACAAGGCCTACCATAAGTAACACACTACGCCACCATGGACTCAGATCCTGCAGTGCCAGACGTGTCCCACTGCTTAAGCCTGTACATGTCCGGGCCCGTCTGAAGTTTGCTAGAGAGCATTTGGATGATCCAGAGGAGTTTTGGGAGAATGTCCTATGGTCTGATGAAACCAAACTGGAACTGTTTGGTAGAAACACAACTTGTCGTGTTTGGAGGAAAAAGAATACTGAGTTGCATCCATCAAACACCATACCTACTGTAAAGCATGGTGGTGGAAACATCATGCTTTGGGGCTGTTTCTCTGCAAAGGGGCCAGGATGACTGATCCCGGTACATGAAAGAATGAATGGGGCCATGTATCGTGAGATTTTGAGTGCAAACCTCCTTCCATCAGCAAGGGCATTGATGATGAAACGTGGCTGGGTCTTTCAACATGACAATGATCCAAAGCACACCGCCAGGGCAACGAAGGAGTGGCTTCGTAAGAAGCATTTTAAGGTCCTGGAGTGGCCTAGCCAGTCTCCAGATCTCAACCCTATAGAAAACCTTTGGAGGGAGTTGAAAGTCCGTGTTGCCAAGCGAAAAGCCAAAAACATCACTGCTCTAGAGGAGATCTGCATGGAGGAATGGGCCAACATACCAACAACAGTGTGTGGCAACCTTGTGAAGACTTACAGAAAACGTTTGACCTCTGTCATTGCCAACAAAGGATATATCACAAAGTATTGAGATGAAATTTTGTTTCTGACCAAATACTTATTTTCCACCATAATATGCAAATAAAATGAAAAAAAAACAGACAATGTGATTTTCTGGATTTTTTTTTCTCAGTTTGTCTCCCATAGTTGAGGTCTACCTATGATGTAAATTACAGACGCCTCTCATCTTTTTAAGTGGTGGAACTTGCACTATTGCTGACTGACTAAATACTTTTTTGCCCCACTGTATATACACAGTATATATATATAATGCAAAGGTACGCTGCCCAAACAATCTCTAAAACCTGTTATAACAGAAGGAATGGATTCACCTGTATTCCAATATAAAGGTAATGCATACAGTTGTCTTAATCAAGATAGCATACATTTGTCAATGATACAGAATTCAAATAAGTAAGGATGAAACCTTACTTGTGACTTATTTGAATGGAGATTTCATCCTTACTTATTTGAATTTTGTACCATTGACAAATGCTTCGCTCTGCCGACAAGCTTTTTGGAGATGGAAATTTCATTCTACAGCAGGACTTGGCACCTGTCCACACTTCCAAAAGTAGCAATACTGAGTTTAAAAACAACACTATCACTGTGCCTGCTTAGCCAGCAAACTCGCCTGTCCTTAACCCCATAGATAATCTATGGGGTATTGTCAAGAGGAAGATAAGAGACATCAGACCCAACAATCTAGACGAGCTGAAAGCTGCTATCAAAGCAACCTGGGCTTCCATAGCACCTCAGCAGTGCCACAGGCTGATCGCCTACATGCCAGGCTGCATTGATGCAGTAATTGATTCAAAAGGAACCCCGACCAAGTAGTGAGTGCATTTACTGAGCATACATTTCAGTAGGCCAACATTTCAGATTTTAAAATAATTTTTCAAGCTGGTGTTATAAAGTATTCTAATTTACTAAGATAATGACTTTTGGGTTTTCATTGGCTGTAAGCCATAATCATCAACATTAACAGAAATAAACACTTGAAATTGATCACTCTATAATGACTCTATATAATATAAGTTTCACTTTATGATTTGAATAACTGAAATAAATAAATTTTTTGATGGTATTCTAATTTTGTGAGAAACACCTATATATATATATATATTACTGGTCATTTAGGGTGGATCATATTACTATTCAGGTTTATTTTATTCCTGTATTAGCTATGGGCTTTTTAAATTGTATTTATCAGTTTTTTTGTGGCTTGTATGTCTTTTTGAATAATATTTATTAGGTGATCGCTATTGTCTGCTTACTTCTTTTTCTTTTGTTTGGCTTATACTATTTAGTATGCATTAAGTTGATTCCTGTATGATTTGGTTGTGCCTATCATATCTACCTTCTCTGAAGAACCTATGCAGTTAGGGGGAACTTCCCCCATTATGGGTCTCTTGCGGTTCACCGCAAAACAGTAGTGTGCTTTTACTGTGGCAAAAAGGGTCACATTATTAGGGTTTGTCCATCTATACCTAACCACCAGAAACTATAATGCTGTAGATAAGCCCCAGGTCCAACCTGAAAGAGAAGAAAAACAAGTTTTATTATACTCACCTGGGGGTGGTCCGGTTGGATGGGTTTCACAGGTCCTGGGTCCAGCGCCTCTTCATGCGATGTCGTCATCCTGCTTGCTTCATGCCGCACTCCTTCGCAGGCATACTAATCTTCCCTGTTGAGGGCAGAGCAAAGTATTGCAGTGCGCAGGCGCCGGGAAAGGTCAGAAAGGCCCATCCTGCATGAAGCAAGCAGGATGACGACATCGCATTAAGATGGGAGGCGCCGGGCTCAGGACCTGCGACGCCCATCGGACCGGACCGACCCTGGGTGAGTATAATAAAACTTGTTTTTCTTCTCTTTCAGGTTAGACTGGGGGCTTATCTACAGCATTACAGCAGCTGCATGGAGATCTTGCAGCTGCAGGAATGGAAAGCCAGCTGTCATAGACAACTTGATTCCCTATAGAGAAGGCATTCCTGATCACTGTGCTGTACTGTGCTATACACAGTGCTGATCGAGTGCTTAGTACACAGTTCTAGAAGCATCTTCTTTATCCATACACTGCCCCAAGAATCTTTTACAACCATATAGGGAGCAGAATGTGCATAATAAATTAAAATAAATAATTAAAACATCATTTTCACAAAGTTACAAAATGCATTTTATTTTTTCTCTAACAATGCCAAGCAGAAATTGTGAATTTAATACAGAAATGAAAAATATTCAGAAAGTGTAAAAGTATTCTGATAGGCTAAAAGCTATGTGGGAAACTGTTATTGCAACACAAAAAAAGTCATCAAGAAAGGTTTTTGTTTTGCACAAACAAAGAATCAAATTTGTAATTGTGTAGCAAGTTGGCAATGTCTCGTCTATTCTTCTTGAAAATCACATACTGTACAAGCATAATTTTCATGTCATGTAAGGAAAGCTAGTGGGTGACTTGATTTGAGCTCCATACATTGATCATGTGATTTCTGCAAGTAATTTTCAACAAAATATGCACAGCAGAATACAGTCAGTGTATGTACAGCTGGTGCAGAAAATATTCAGACTCTTTGTTTCATTGCAGCCATTTGGTAAATTCAAAAAAGTTCATTTTTTTCTCATTAATGTACACTCTGCACCCCATCTTGACTGAAAAAAACAGAAATGGAGACAGTTTTGCAAATTTATTAAAAAAGAAAAACTGAAATATCACTTGGTTATAAGTATTCAGACCCTTTGCTGAGACACTCATATTTAAGTCACATGTTGTCCATTTCCTTGTAATCCTCCTTGAGATGGTTCTACTCCTTCATTGGGGTCCAGTTGTGTTTAATTAAACTGATAGGGCTTGATTTGTAAAGGCACACACCTGTCTATATATGACCTCACAGCTCACAGGGCATGTCACACCAAATGAGAATCATGAGGTCAGAGGAACTGCTCACGGAGCTCAGAGACAGAATTGTGGGAAGGCACACAGCTGGCCATGGCTGCAAAAGAATTTCTGCAGTACTCAAGGCTCCTAAGAGTATAATGGCCTCCAGAAGTCTTCCTAGACAGTTCATTGTACAGTATTGTTCCCACACAGACCCTTTTACAATATTATGTCCTCACAGAGCCCTCTTAAACAGTATTATGTCACAACACAGCTTCAATGCACAATTTTAGGTCCTTACGAAGCCCCCTTGCCCAGTATTATGTTCCACACAAGGCCTCCATGTAGAATGATGTGCCAACACAGCCCCTTACACAACATTATGTTCTCCTTCTGCCTCAGAATGAAGTAAAACAATTCACCTAACCCCGTTCCCCTGCAGCTGCAGTCAAAGCTCTTTACTGAGGCACCGCTGGCTTGATGTAGTGACATCATTGCACCTGCTGAGCTCCCAGACATCATTGCACCTGCTGTGTTCCCAAACACACAAGGTTTCTGTAGTGAAACCTCCACCAGGGGGAGCTGGTGAGGGAAGAGGGTTACGCACTAAGCGTAGTAACACTAAGCAATCACTCAGGTGTCACAGGTAATGAGAGAATGGTCAGACGAACCAAATCAGAAACGATCAAGAGCAGATGTACTGGAAGTAGCAGCAATACACATAGTCAAAATACCAAGCCGAGGGTCAAAAAGCCAAACATGAGCGAGGGGTCCAAAAACATGAGACGGAAGACGTGGTCGGGGTACAAGTCGGGTAATCAAAAGCCAGACAAAGAACGTAGCAGCAGAGATGGACACCAAGAGACGGTGTCAGAGATCAGTCTGGGTCATACACGTGGATACAAATCAAAGCAGGAGGATCACCAAGGTACAAGGGTCAGAGGCTCTAAACTGGAAGCTTGAGCTATCACTAACACTGGTCAGCAGGTTGGGATGGACCGAAATAGCCCATCTAGTTCCAGAATGAGGCCGAGGAGATTAATCCCCCCATGTGACCAGTCCAGAGAGAGGACAGCAGAAAATAAACTCCGGACTGGACCATGACAGTTTCATGATGGAGCAGAGTGCTTTGCAAATTTATCCTAGGATGACTATTAAAAGATTTCATTAAGGGACTCTAGTAAGAATTGAAATAGATTCACCATGCAACACCATCAGCACAAAGATAGTTTGTGGACAAATTATACATATATACAAAGATGAGTCACAATATTAAAATCACTGACTAATCAAGTAACTCTGATAATCTCATGACAATGGCATCTTTCAAGAGTTGTATGTATTAACCCCTTTCTGACATTGGAAGTAACTATACATCCCCGCGCCCCGGGCCTTATTGATGAGAAACGGATTATTACGTCCACGCAATTGTGAGCGCACACAGACTCTGTGTACGCGATCGCCGCCGGGTGTCATCTGTTTCTGACAGATGACATCCGACAGAACGGCTCTGGAAAAGCAAAATGGCTCCTCACCCTCCAAAAGAAATTCAGCAAATTCTCTGCTCGCAAATTCATAAGCCCCCTCTCTTTTGAGCCCCACAGTGTACCTAAACCACATATAGCGCATGTTTGGCATTTCTGAAGAGATGAGAACCTGCTGATCTTACCGGTGCATGTCTCCAGAAGCACGGGCTGGGCATAACGTACTGGTGACTGCAATGTACTGGTCACTACAGTGTACTGGTCACTACAAAATCATTTTGCATTTTGCAAAATTCATTGCTGCTTGTTTCTAGAAAATACCCTTGGTGTCAAAATCAGCACTACACCTATAGGTAAATTCCCAAAGTTGTATAATTTCCAAAATGGAGTCACTTGAAGGGGTATTATGCTCTTCTAATAATTTGGGGCTCTGTATATAGAGTCCGCAAACTATTCTAGAACAAATCCTACAAAGGCAAGAAAGCATGTGCGAAATAAAATAAATAATCTTTATTGAACCAAATATATATATAAAACCATACATAAAAAATATTATTTAAGGGAGATACAGATTGCAAAATAAACTGCCTGCACGGGGAATATACCAAATCTAGGAGATCAGTGTCTTAAAGGGAAACTGTCACCAGGTTTGGCCGATACGAGATGCGACCACCACCTTTCAGGGCTTATAAACAGCATTCTATAATGCTGTATATCTGCCCAAAACCTGACCTGTAAGAACTGAAAAATAACTTTTATTATACTCACCTGTGAAGCGGTCCAGTCTGAGGAGTGTTGCTGGTCCTGGTCCGGCTCCTCTCATCTTCTTACAATGCCATCCTCCTGCTTGCTTCATGTAGATGACGTGTCTCTGCATCATCCGCACATGCTCCTCGGCACTGCGCTCCTGCAAGTACTGCAGTGCGTAGGCACCGGGAAAGGTCAGAGAGGCCCAGCACAAGTGCACTGTAGGACTATTCTCTGCCTTTAACAGAGCAGATAAATACACCTGCGTAGGAGTGCAATGCCGAGCTGACAATGTGGATGATGCTGATGCAGGGATGCATCATCCACACGAACCATGCATGAAGATGGGAGGCGCCAGACCAAGAAAAGCAAAACCCCACTGTCTGGAACACACAGTAGGTGAGTATAATAATAGTTATTTTTCTCCTCTTACAGGTCAGATCGGGGATTTATAAAATGCTGCAGATAAGCCCTGAAAGGCAGTAGCCGTAACTCGTATCGGCCAAACCTGCTGACATGTTCCCTTTAATATAGACAACTCTCAGAACCTATTACATGGTGCATAAGGGAGGTACTCACGAAGCGAAGAAACAACACACAAAATGCACGTCGGGGCTCAGCACTGCACTGCTAAGGTAATATACCCTATTCAGCCTATGAACGTGAGACACCTTATTTTTTTGCTGCTATCCTACATCTTTATACCTGATATGCCTGATGCACTACAAAGGAGCCTGAATTGTCTTTCAGCTATTTGATGATTAGCCATTGTGCCCTGTAGTGTACATTTGTTCTTGTTTCTTTGCACTATTGCCTACTACCTTGGCCCTTTTTTGGACATGTTCTGAATCTAGCACTACCAATGCACTTTAAAAACTTAACTGTGAGACAGCATCTTATTCTATCAGGCTTATTCTTTGATTATTGATTGCTGCTAGGTTGTCCCCTGAGTGCACATTAACCCGCTAGTGTCTGTCTGGAACCCCCTTATGCCATTGGACAAATACAGGAGCCTTCAGGCCTGATTTAGCTACTTTAGTTTAATTTAAAACTCCCTAATTTGGCATCTGTGGGTTCCCGTTGACACTATTCTAATTTATATGTGCAAGAACCTTTATAATTATGGATCCAAAGTAACCTCCCTCATGCACGATCTAATATAGATTCTGAATAGTTGCCTATATTAAAACACTGATCTCCTAGGCTTGGCATATTTCCAAATGCAGGCAGTTTATTTTGCAATCTGTATCTCCCTTACATTGTATTTTTATGTATGGTTTTAGCTATATATTTGATTCAATAAAGATTATTTATTTTATTTGGCATATGCTTCCTTGCTTTTGTAGGATTTGCACTGATGGAAGTGCCATAAATCTAGGCCTGTAAGTAGGTTTTTTCTATGGAAATCTGAGCTCCAGGAGGCAAGTAGCACTCCGTTCCTGCCGAGTGTCTCCATATGGCTAAGTAGTACAGTACAGCTGTAAGGAGGAAGACTGGGCTGCTGGTACCTGTACTGCGCCAGGTCCGGAACTGTCGAGGCTGCGTCCCAGGTTGTCCGGGGGAAAGAATAGGCGACCGGACAGACCTTATGACCCGGAAGCAGGGGGTGTGGCAAAAACGAAAGCGCGTGAAGCGACAGGCAAATTCCCACCGGCGGAGACAAGGCAGGAAGTTATGCAACGTGCTCCACTGGATGTGCACCAGCAGCCCCGCAACATTCTGTGGACAGCTGTACATGAGCCCAGCAGTAGAGGAAGAGCTCCAGTAAGTCTAGTGCCGTGCATGGACATAGGAGCAGGGGCCATGTTCCAGACTGTTCGTTGTGGCCCTTTTGCCAGAAAGCCCATCGCAGACCACCTTGTTGATAGACTGTACGCAGCTCCCTTGATTTTGGCTGTACAAGTTTGTGGACTAATTGGCTCAACGGGTAAAAACCTAAGACCGCCCATTGCCGCCAGAAGATATACCGTGAGCTGTGGCATCTCCCCTGAAAACACTGCACCGACCGTTGCAGGGACTACTGCCTCATCAGATCATCTGTGACCAAGGAAGCCCCAGGCATGAAGTGTGGACTGTTGTAACACTGTGTTTATCTTTTTCCCAACCATTTGCCCCTTTAACTGTTTATCTCCCTGCGAGGAGTATTAAATTAAATTGTTAACCCTTGCTCTGCCTTTCTTGCATCACTGCATCTCACAACCTGCTTACACAGCCTCATGTGGAGTATTGGCATGTTCAGAAGAAATTGTGGGACAAATTTTGATGCCATTTTACCCACTTGTATGAAAATGTAAAATCTGGGGCAGCTAAAAAATGTGATGGTAAAAATGTAGTTATTTTTTCTGCACTGCCCAATGGTATAAAATTCTGTAACACACCCGTTGTGTCAATATGATCAATTCACCCCTAGATGAATTTACTGAGAGATGTAGTTTGGAAAATTGGGTCACTTATGGGGGGTTCTTCTGTTCTGGCACCTTATGGGCTCTCCCAGTGGGTCATGGCACCTGCAAATCATAACAGTAAAATCTGCCGCTCCTTGCATTCTGAGCTTTGCACTGAGCCTGAAAAATATTTCTCAATTACTTGCAGGGTATTGGCACACTCAAGAAAAACTGGACCTCAGTTCATTGTAAAAAAAAAAATCTAATTAGCCCTTAGAAAAATTATGAACTTGGGGCTAAAACAATATTTTAGTGGCAAAAATTTAATTTATTCTTTCTTCACTGCTCAATGGTATAACATTTTGTGAGGCACATGTGGTGTCAATATGATCACTGCACCCCTAGATGAATTCACTGTGGAGTATAGTTTGTAAAATGAGTTCAAATATAGGGGGTTTCTGGCACCCTGAGGTGCCAGTACATGTTGTTCTGGCACCTCAGGGACTCTGCCAATGTGCATGGCAACCTCAAACTATTTCAGCAAAATCTGAACTCCAATATGACGCTTCTTCCCTTCTGAACTTTGCACTGTGACTCAAAAGTAGTATTCCCTCACATATGTATATGGTATCGGCGTATTCAAGAGAAATTGCAACACAAATTGTATGGTGCAATTTCTCCTGTTACCCACATGAAAATGCAAAATTTGGGGCCAAAATAACATTTTAATTTTCATGGCTCAACGTTATAAACTTCTGTGAAGCACCTGGGGGTTCAAGGTGGTCACCACACATCTAAATACTTTCCTTGAGAGGTCTAGTTTCCAAAATGTGGTCACTTGTGGGGAGTTTCCACTGTTTAGGCACATCAGGGGCTCTCCAAATGGGACATGACATACGCAAATGATTCCAGGAAATTTTACATTCAAAAAGTCAAATGACGCTACTTTCCTTCCAAGCCCTGCTGTGCACCCAAACAGTAGTTTTCTCCCTCATATGGGGTATTGGCGTACTCAGGAGAAATTGCACTACAAATTATATGGTGCAATTTCTCCTGTTACCCATATTAAAAATACAACATTTGGAGCTAAATACATATTTGTGGGGAAAATGTGATTTTTTTTTCCTTTTCACGGTTCAACATTATAAACTTCTGCGAAGCACTTTTGGGTTCAAAGTGCTCACCACACATCTAGATAAGTTCCTTAAGGGGTATAGTTTCCAAAATGGTGTTGTCATGATCCATGCTGGATCATGACAGATAAAAAGAACTAGTAACCTTTTTTTTTCCTTAAGCTGGTGGTTTAAGTTCTAGTTTTGCCCCCGGTGGCCATTAGGGTCATTGCACTTGATGTTTTCTTTGCTTTACCTTTTGCCCTCGGTGGTCACTGAGGTTATAGCAGTTTTTGGCCCCTGATCATTTGACCATTCCCTTTTCCTATATAGGGTCACATGGTCTATGAGCAGGTTTGGTGATAGCGTCTTTTTGGGATTCCAACCATGGTGAAAGGAGCAGCTGGCTGAGGTGTGAAGCCACTGCAGAAACCTGGTGAAGTTAGCAGCTGGCTTGAAGGTTGGAGCCACTGCTGAAACTGGTGTTGAACTCTGGCTGCCCGGTGTCCACAGCAGAGTGAGATGGTGAAGGTGGCAGCTGGCTCTGAGGTGTCAAGCCACTGCGAAAAGTTAATCCGGTGATGCACTCTGCTGCCTGGTGCTGCAGCAGAGCAAGATAAGTCTTTTTGTGTTTCCCCTATTTGTATTTTTCCCTGGTGTGTATTAGTACAGCGTTGGGGCCAGTGCCTGCACCACCCAGCTCCCTAGCAAGGGATAGGTGTAGGGTGTGCTAGGGTGACAGGTATCCGGCTCGGCGACAGGTGAGGAGCCTTTATAGGGAACGTTAGGAGTGTGAGGGACACTGACTCAGCCGAGGGTCAAAAACATGAGACGGAAGACGTGGTCGGGGTGCAAGTCGGGTAATCAAAAGCCAGACAAAGAACGTAGCAGCAGAGATGGACACGAAGAGACGGTGTCAGAGATCAGTCTGGGTCATACACGTGGATAGAAATCAAAGCAGGAGGATCACCAAGGTACAAGGGTCAGAGGCTCTAAACTGGAAGCTTGAGCTATCACTAACACTGGTCAGCAGGTTGGGATGGACCGAAATAGCCCATCTAGTTCCAGAATGAGGCCGAGGAGATTAACCCCCCCACATGACCAGTCCAGAGAGAGGACAGCAGAAAATAAACTACGGACTGGACCATGACAGTTTCATGATGGAGCAGAGTGCTTTGCAAATTTATCCTAGGATGACTATTAAAAGATTTCATTAAGGGACTCTAGTAAGAATTGAAATAGATTCACCATGCAACACCATCAGCACAAAGATAGTTTGTGGACAAATTATACATATATACAAAGATGAGTCACAATATTAAAATCACTGACTAATCAAGTAAATAACTCTGATAATCTCATGACAATGGCATCTCTCAAGAGTTGTATGTATTAACCCCTTTCTGACATTGGAAGTAACTATACATCCCCGCGCCCCGGGCCTTATTGATGAGAAACGGATTATTACGTCCACGCAATTGTGAGCGCACACAGACTCTGTGTACGCGATCGCCGCCGGGTGTCATCTGTTTCTGACAGATGACATCCGACAGAACGGCTCTGGAAAAGCAAAATGGCTCCTCACCCTCCAAAAGAAATTCAGCAAATTCTCTGCTCGCAAATTCATAAGCCCCCTCTCTTTTGAGCCCCACAGTGTACCTAAACCACATATAGCGCATGTTTGGCATTTCTGAAGCGATGAGAACCTGCTGATCTTACCGGTGCATGTCTCCAGAAGCACGGGCTGGGCATAACGTACTGGTGACTGCAATGTACTGGTCACTACAGCGTACTGGTCACTACAAAATCATTTTGCATTTTGCAAAATTCATTGCTGCTTGTTTCTAGAAAATACCCTTGGAGTCAAAATCAGCACTACACCTGTAGGTAAATTCCCAAAGTTGTATAATTTCCAAAATGGAGTCACTTGAAGGGGTATTATGCTCTTCTAATAATTTGGGGCTCTGTATATAGAGTCCGCAAACTATTCTAGAACAAATCCTACAAAGGCAAGAAAGCATCTGCCAAATAAAATAAATAATCTTTATTGAACCAAATATATATATAAAACCATACATAAAAAATATTATTTAAGGGAGATACAGATTGCAAAATAAACTGCCTGCACGGGGAATATACCAAATCTAGGAGATCAGTGTCTTAAAGGGAAACTGTCACCAGGTTTGGCCGATACGAGATGCGACCACCACCTTTCAGGACTTATAAACAGCATTCTATAATGCTGTATATCTGCCCAAAACCTGACCTGTAAGAACTGAAAAATAACTTTTATTATACTCACCTGTGAAGCGGTCCAGTCTGAGGAGTGTTGCTGGTCCTGGTCCGGCTCCTCTCATCTTCTTACAATGCCATCCTCCTGCTTGCTTCATGTAGATGACGTGTCTCTGCATCATCCGCACATGCTCCTCGGCACTGCGCTCCTGCAAGTACTGCAGTGCGTAGGCACCGGGAAAGGTCAGAGAGGCCCAGCACAAGCGCACTGTAGGACTATTCTCTGCCTTTAACAGAGCAGATAAATACACCTGCGTAGGAGTGCAATGCCGAGCTGACAATGTGGATGATGCTGATGCAGGGATGCATCATCCACACGAACCATGCATGAAGATGGGAGGCGCCAGACCAAGAAGAGCAAAACCCCACTGTCTGGAACACACAGTAGGTGAGTATAATAATAGTTATTTTTCTCCTCTTACAGGTCAGATTGGGGATTTATCTACAGCATTATAAAATGCTGCAGATAAGCCCTGAAAGGCAATAGCCGTAACTCTTATCGGCCAAACCTGCTGACATGTTCCCTTTAATATAGACAACTCTCAGAACCTATTACATGGTGCATAAGGGAGGTACTCACGAAGCGAAGAAACAACACACAAAATGCACGTCGGGGCTCAGCACTGCACTGCTAAGGTAATATACCCTATTCAGCCTATGAACGTGAGACACCTTATTTTTTTGCTGCTATCCTACATCTTTATACCTGATATGCCTGATGCACTACAAAGGAGCCTGAATTGTCTTTCAGCTATTTGATGATTAGCCATTGTGCCCTGTAGTGTACATTTGTTCTTGTTTCTTTGCACTATTGCCTACTACCTTGGCCCTTTTTTGGACATGTTCTGAATCTAGCACTACCAATGCACTTTAAAAACTTAACTGTGAGACAGCATCTTATTCTATCAGGCTTATTTTTTGATTATTGATTGCTGCTAGGTTGTCCCCTGAGTGCACATTAACCCGCTAGTGTCTGTCTGGAACCCCCTAATGCCATTGGACAAATACAGGAGCCTTCAGGCCTGATTTACAGTGGGGAAAAAAAGTATTTAGTCAGTCAGCAATAGTGCAAGTTCCACCACTTAAAAAGATGAGAGGCGTCTGTAATTTACATCATAGGTAGACCTCAACTATGGGAGACAAACTGAGAAAAAAAAATCCAGAAAATCACATTGTCTGGTTTTTTTTCATTTTATTTGCATATTATGGTGGAAAATAAGTATTTGGTCAGAAACAAAATTTCATCTCAATACTTTGTGATATATCCTTTGTTGGCAATGACAGAGGTCAAACGTTTTCTGTAAGTCTTCAAAAGGTTGCCACACACTGTTGTTGGTATGTTGGCCCATTCTTCCATGCAGATCTCCTCTAGAGCAGTGATGTTTTTGGCTTTTCGCTTGGCAACACGGACTTTCAACTCCTATAGAAAGGTTTTCTATAGGGTTGAGATCTGGAGACTGGCTAGGCCACTCCAGGACCTTGAAATGCTTCTTACGAAGCCACTCCTTCGTTGCCCTGGCGGTGTGCTTTGGACCATTGTCATGTTGAAAGACCCAGCCACGTTTCATCTTCAATGCCCTTGCTGATGGAAGGAGGTTTGCACTCAAAATCTCACGATACATGGCCCCACTCATTCTTTCATGTACCCGGATCAGTCGTCCTGGCCCCTTTGCAGAGAAACAGCCCCAAAGCATGATGTTTCCACCACCATGCTTTACAGTAGGTATGGTGTTTGATGGATGCAACTCAGTATCCTTTTTCCTCCAAACACGACAAGTTGTGTTTCTACCAAACAGTTCCAGTTTGGTTTCATCAGACCATAGGACATTCTCCCAAAACTCCTCTGGATCATCCAAATGCTCTCTAGCAAACTTCAGACGGGCCCGGACATGTACAGGCTTAAGCAGTGGGACACGTCTGGCACTGCAGGATCTGAGTCCATGGTGACGTAGTGTGTTACTTATGGTAGGCCTTGTTACATTGGTCCCAGCTCTCTGCAGTTCATTCACTAGGTCCCCCCGCGTGGTTCTGGGATTTTTGCTCACCGTTCTTGTGATCATTCTGACCCCACGGGGTGGGATTTTGCGTGGAGCACCAGATCGAGGGAGATTATCAGTGGTCTTGTATGTCTTCCATTTTCTAATTATTGCTCCCACAGTTGATTTCTTCACTCCAAGCTAGTTGGCTATTGCAGATTCAGTCTTCCCAGCCTGGTGCAGGGCTACAATTTTGTTTCTGGTGCCCTTTGACAGCTCTTTGATCTTCACCATAGTGGAGTTTGGAGTCAGACTGTTTGAGGGTGTGCACAGGTGTCTTTTTATACTGATAACAAGTTTAAACAGGTGCCATTACTACAGGTAATGAGTGGAGGAAAGAGGAGACTCTTAAAGAAGAAGTTACAGGTCTGTGAGTGCCAGAAATCTTGATTGCTTGTTTCTGACCAAATACTTATTTTCCACCATAATATGCAAATAAAATGAAAAAAAAACAGACAATGTGATTTTCTGGATTTTTTTTTCTCAGTTTGTCTCCCATAGTTGAGGTCTACCTATGATGTAAATTACAGACGCCTCTCATCTTTTTAAGTGGTGGAACTTGCACTATTGCTGACTGACTAAATACTTTTTTTCCCCACTGTAGCTACTTTAATTTAATTTAAAACTCCCTAATTTGGCATCTGTGGGTTCCCGTTGACACTATTCTAATTTATATGTGCAAGAACCTTTATAATTATGGATCCAAAGTAACCTCCCTCATGCACGATCTAATATAGATTCTGAATAGTTGCCTATATTAAAACACTGATCTCCTAGGCTTGGCATATTTCCAAATGCAGGCAGTTTATTTTGAAATCTGTATCTCCCTTACATTGTATTTTTATGTATGGTTTTAGCTATATATTTGATTCAATAAAGATTATTTATTTTATTTGGCATATGCTTCCTTGCTTTTGTAGGATTTGCACTGATGGAAGTGCCATAAATCTAGGCCTGTAAGTAGGTTTTTTCTATGGAAATCTGAGCTCCAGGAGGCAAATAGCGCTCCGTTCCTGCCGAGTGTCTCCATATGACTAAGTAGCACAGTACAGCTGTAAGGAGGAAGACTGGGCTGCTGGTACCTGTACTGCGCCAGGTCCGGAACTGTCGAGGCTGCGTCCCAGGTTGTCCGGGGGAAACAATAGGCGACCGGACAGACCTTATGACCCGGAAGCAGGGGGTGTGGCAAAAACGAAAGCGCGTGAAGCGACAGGCAAATTCCCACCGGCGGAGACAAGGCAGGAAGTTATGCAACGTGCTCCACTGGATGTGCACCAGCAGCCCCGCAACATTCTGTGGACAGCTGTACATGAGCCCAGCAGTAGAGGAAGAGCTCCAGTAAGTCTAGTGCCGTGCATGGACATAGGAGCAGGGGCCATGTTCCAGACTGTTCGTTGTGGCCCTTTTGCCAGAGAGCCCATCGCAGACCCCCTTGTTGATAGACTGTACGCAGCTCCCTTGATTTTGGCTGTATAAGTTTGTGGACTAATTGGCTCAACGGGTAAAAACCTAAGACCGCCCATTGCCGCCAGAAGATATACCGTGAGCTGTGGCATCTCCCCTGAAGACACTGCACCGACCGTTGCAGGGACTACTGCCTCATCAGATCATCTGTGACCAAGGAAGCCCCAGGCATGAAGTGTGGACTGTTGTAACACTGTGTTTATCTTTTTCCCAACCATTTGCCCCTTTAACTGTTTATCTCCCTGCGAGGAGTATTAAATTAAATTGTTAACCCTTGCTCTGCCTTTCTTGCATCACTGCATCTCACAACCTGCTTACACAGCCTCATGTGGAGTATTGGCATGTTCAGAAGAAATTGTGGGACAAATTTTGATGCCATTTTACCCACTTGTATGAAAATGTAAAATCTGGGGCAGCTAAAAAATTTGATGGTAAAAATGTAGTTATTTTTTCTGCACTGCCCAATGGTATAAAATTCTGTAACACACCCATTGTGTCAATATGATCAATTCACCCCTAGATGAATTTACTGAGAGATGTAGTTTGGAAAATTGGGTCACTTATGGGGGGTTCTTCTGTTCTGGCACCTTATGGGCTCTCCCAGTGGGTCATGACACCTGCAAATCATAACAGTAAAATCTGCCGCTCCTTGCATTCTGAGCTTTGCACTGAGCCTGAAAAATATTTCTCAATTACTTGCAGGGTATTGGCACACTCAAGAAAAACTGGACCTCAGTTCATTGTAAAAAAAAAATCTAATTAGCCCTTAGAAAAATTATGAACTTGGAGCTAAAACAATATTTTAGTGGCAAAAATTTAATTTATTCTTTCTTCACTGCTCAATGGTATAACATTTTGTGAGGCACATGTGGTGTCAATATGATCACTGCACCCCTAGATGAATTCATTGTGGAGTATAGTTTGTAAAATGAGTTCAAATATAGGGGGTTTCTGGCACCCTGAGGTGCCAGTACATGTTGTTCTGGCACCTCAGGGACTCTGCCAATGTGCATGGCAACCTCAAACTATTTCAGCAAAATCTGAACTCCAATATGGCGCTTCTTCCCTTGTGAACTTTGCACTGTGACTCAAAAGTAGTATTCCCTCACATATGTATATGGTATCGGCGTATTCAAGAGAAATTGCAACACAAATTGTATGGTGCAATTTCTCCTGTTACCCACATGAAATTGCAAAATTTGGGGCCAAAATAACATTTTAATTTTCATGGCTCAACGTTATAAACTTCTGTGAAGCACCTGGGGGTTCAAGGTGGTCACCACACATCTAAATACTTTCCTTGAGAGGTCTAGTTTCCAAAATGTGGTCACTTGTGGGGAGTTTTCACTGTTTAGGCACATCAGGGGCTCTCCAAATGGGACATGACATACGCAAATGATTCCAGGAAATTTTACATTCAAAAAGTCAAATGACGCTACTTTCCTTCCAAGCCCTGCTGTGCACCCAAACAGTAGTTTTCTCCCTCATATGGGGTATTGGCGTACTCAGGAGAAATTGCACTACAAATTATATGGTGCAATTTCTCCTGTTACCCATATTAAAAATACAACATTTGAAGCTAAAAACATATTTGTGGGGAAAATGTGATTTTTTTTCCTTTTCACGGTTCAACATTATAAACTTCTGCGAAGCACTTTTGGGTTCAAAGTGCTCACCACACATCTAGATAAGTTCCTTAAGGGGTATAGTTTCCAAAATGGTGTTGTCATGATCCATGCTGGATCATGACAGATAAAAAGAACTAGTAACCTTTTTTTTTCCTTAAGCTGGTGGTTTCAGTTCTAGTTTTGCCCCCGGTGGCCGTTAGGGTCATTGCACTTGATATTTTCTTTGCTTTGCCTTTTGCCCTCGGTGGTCACTGAGGTTATAGCAGTTTTTGGCCCCTGATCATTTGACCATTCCCTTTTCCTATATAGGGTCACATGGTCTATGAGCAGGTTTGGTGATAGCGTCTTTTTGGGATTCCAACCATGGTGAAAGGAGCAGCTGGCTGAGGTGTGAAGCCACTGCAGAAACCTGGTGAAGTTAGCAGCTGGCTTGAAGGTTGGAGCCACTGCTGAAACTGGTGTTGAACTCTGGCTGCCCGGTGTCCACAGCAGAGTGAGATGGTGAAGGTGGCAGCTGGCTCTGAGGTGTCAAGCCACTGCAAAAAGTTAATCCGGTGATGCACTCTGCTGCCTGGTGCTGCAGCAGAGCAAGATAAGTCTTTTTGTGTTTCCCCTGTTTGTATTTTTCCCTGGTGTGTATTAGTACAGCGTTGGGGCCAGTGCCTGCACCACCCAGCTCCCTAGCAAGGGATAGGTGTAGGGTGTGCTAGGGTGACAGGTATCCGGCTCGGCGACAGGTGAGGAGCCTTTATAGGGAACGTTAGGAGTGTGAGGGACACTGACTCAGGGGAGTGCAGGAGGTCTCCACGCTCCCGTTCCCTATCGCAGAGCCCACCGTTGTAACTGTTTCCCCTTCCCCCGTGTCTTGTTGTTTTAGTTACCGACCTGCGGGTCGTGTCACACAGGACGGGTCCACGTGACAGATGTCACTTGTGGGAGCTTTCCACTGTTTATGCACATCAAGGGCTCTCCAAATGTGACATGGCGTCCTATCTCAATTCCAGTCAATTTTGCATTAAAAAAGTCAAACTGCGCTCCTTCCCTTCCGAGCTCTTCCGTGTGCCCAAACAGTGGTTTAACCTCACATATGGGGTATCAGCATACTCAGGACAAATTGAACAACAACTTTTGGGGTCTAATTTCTCCTGTTACCCTGGGGAAAATACAAATTTTGGGACGAAAAGATCATTTTTGTGGAAAAAAAATGTGATTTTTTTTTCACAGCTCTTCGCTCTAAACTTCTGTGAAGCACTTGGGGGTTCAAAGTACTCACCACAAATCAAGATAAGTTCCTTTAGGGGTCTAGTTTCAAAAATAATGTCAATTGTAGGGGTTTCTGCTGTTTAAGCACATCAGGGGCTCTCCAAATGCAACATGGCATCCGATCTCAATTCCAACCAATTCTGCATTGAAAAAGACAAACGGCATTCCTTCCCTTCCAATCTCTGCCGTGCTCCCAAACAGTGGTTTACCCCACATGTGGGGTATCAGCGTATTCAGGAGAAATTGTATAATAAATTTTGTGGTTCATTTTCTCTTTTTACACTTGTGAAAATAAAAAAATGGTTCTAAAGTAAAATGTTTGTAAAAAGAGTTAAATGCTAATTTTTTCCTTCCACATTGCTTCAGTTCCTGTGAAGCACCTAAAGGGTTAATAAACTTCTTGAATGTGGTTTTGAGCACCTTGAGGGGTGCAGTTTTTAGAATGGTGTCACTTTTGGGTATTTTCTGTCATGTACACCCCTTAAAGTGACTCTAAATGTGATGTCGTCCAAAAAAATGGTTTTGTAAATTTTGTTGTAAAAATGAGAAATCACTGGTCAACTTTTAACCCTTATAACTTCCTAAGAAAAAAAATTGTTTCCAAAATTGTGCTGATGCAAAGTAGACATGTGGGAAATGTTATTTATTGAGTATTTTGTGTGACATATCTCTCCAATTTAAGGGCATAAAAATTTAAAGTTTGAGAATTGCAAAATTTTAAAATTTTTTGCCATATTTCCATTCTTTTCATAAATATACACAAGTCATATTGAACAAATTTTACCACAAACATGAAGTACAATATGTCATGAAAAAAAACAAACTAAGAATCAGTGGGATCCGTTAAAGTGTTCCAGAGATATAACCTCATAAAGTGACAGTGGTCAGAATTGTAAAAATTGTCCTGTCATTAAGTTGCAAATTGCCTCTGTCACTAAGGGGTTAAAGGCTGTACAAAATATCTCCCTTTATTGAAAGCACTTTCAGGTTACTTCATCCTCTACAGGGTAGAGTTACCAGCAGCAACACATTGAATTTATAGAACTCTATTCACAAGCTGAACGTGTGTGAGGATGTCTATCAGTAGTAGCAGTGAAAGTGGCATCAGCAGCAACCACACAATATAGAATATGACAGGTAAGGAGATGTTTGACTATGTAGAGCTAGCACTGGCAGCAGCTTTTCAGTATAGCTACAGAACACATTGAACAAGCAGGAAAAATGTGGTTGGCTATTGGCAGTGACAGTAGCAGCAGTCACACAGTATACAGTGCTGTGCAAATTAATTGGGACAAAGCATTTTTTTAAGTAAAATCGTAAATTGTTTACCAGTCAGTGATTCAAACCAGTTTTAACTGCTTTGAACAGGCACTCACACCTGTTCAAAGCAGTTAAAACTGGTTTGAATCACTGACTGGTAACCAACTTACGACTTTACTCAAAAAACGCTTTATCCCAATTAATTTGCACAGCACTGTAGAATATAAAGGGACAGGTAAGGGAAGATCCAGTTGTGCAAGGCCGTTCTTAGTAGTAGCACAAAATAGATAAAACATAATATACAAGCAGGTGGCAAAATGTCAACTTTGCACTGTGATGGCATAACTCAATGTCGCCTTCTACATTCACCTAACATTATTCCACCTCATCTCGTGTTTCCCTCCTCCACATTCAGCAGAAAAGAAGAACGTGCTCCAGCGTTGAAACAATCCACTAATGTATTAAAAAAAGTTTTTTATTTGCTTCTTAAAAACATGAAAAAACAATGTGGGTAACACAAGAAGCAGAGATATGACCTTATCCACATTCTGCTGCTAGTAGCATTGACCTTGAGGGTCTCCAACAACCCTAGGTTAAATGCAAGTTGCTCTCTTTCCGTTATCCACTGATGCATTCTTTTTAATGTATTTTTTTCCAATGTAAATGAGGGAGATTACATTGTTGATGCTCAGTTCTCCCTTCTGACAAATTTTGTAGCTTCTTCAAAGAACTTCAGTAGATGATACATGTCTATCATTAGCTGCCAATTGCAGATTTCAAATGAACTCTAGCTCCACTTTACATGGACAATATAATCAGTCACCACTTTACACTATGCAGCTTTGAATTCCATCATGTGGCAATATCACAAATCAAAATGGCAATCAGGCAGACTGTTCTATTTTTACAAAACCCTAGAGGATGTGCTTTGCCATGTCAGAATGTTTGAAATGTCTAGTCAGTCTCCTAGCCATGGCCACCACCTCTGCAGTTTTTAAGCTCTATTATTTCTCTTCTGCCTACAGAAGTTGCAACACCACCTACAGTACTCTCAAGCTTAGCACAGAATAAGCAGATTTGCCCCAGAAGATCTTTTGGCCAAACATTGGCTCCAGTCTTTATCACTCATCCCCCCACCTTCCTCCTCCTCGGATAATATGATTAAATGATCACTTCATCACCTCCTCCTCACCGTGATCTGATCCCCAGGTCTTGTCCATCACACAATAATCATCATTATCATCTCTGACTGAGCTGGCAATCACTTTAGTGTGGAAAATGCTGTGAACTCCATGCCCCTTGCCTGATTCTCAGTTCTTGATTTTCTCTGACTCAGAGTGTCACCATCACCTGAGCTGACATTGCCAGTGCTTCCACCACAGCTGACTGAGTTACCAACACAGAAAGACATTTGAATCATGCCCTCCATCGCTACTGGCTCCATGTCATCCAATTAAAAAAATTGAATGTTTATCTCAACCAAAAAGTTGCGGTGAAATATTTTGAATAGCTCTGTAAGTGCTGTGGCTTAGGAGACTAAAGGATAGAACAGATAACGGTGCCATTGCTTGAATTAAAATTTTGCTATGTACAGAATTATATGTTATGGAGGTAGGGTACTGAGCACAATGTTCTGTTTCTTCTAGTGGTTTCCATATCCTTGGAATGTATTTTTTCTGTTACATTACCCCATCCTTTGCCCTTGTCACTTTTTCATTACATTTTATGCAACACTATAACTAACTTATGTCCATCTTTTCAACCATAATGACTCCCCACTTCCTAAAATTGAGTAAACAAGAAATTAAGGATGAATACGTACCTATCCAGGAGGCTAAGTGCTGAAACATGTGCAAAAGGGGAACTGACGAGCACTGCTGCAGCATTCCTGAGACTTGTAGTAGGACACCTGGATTAGGACATATAGATGCCTTGCCACAGAAAAACAGCAGAGTAAAAGTCCTGGATCCTGAACAGGGAAAAAAGTGGCAAAATGGCACTCACCGTCCTTTAATATCCTTTATTGGTTAAAACATGCAGATGAAGACGGAGTGGAAAAGTGCCAGACGATGGCCATAGTAGAAGTACAGTGTGGGCGCGAAATGGCCTTTGTCCGGCACTTTTCCACTCAGTGTTCGAGTGCTGAAACTGGCTGCAGTATTGGTGAGGCATGTATGGGTGTCAAAATTGTACAAGCAAGACTAGTAGTTTTTTTGCTAACTTTAAAAAAAAAAGATTCTACCTCCACCTCCCCACATACCTTCGAAATTGAATGCAACAAGAAATTCTAGATACCTAGGTAGTTTAGAAGATAGGCAGTTACACATCCAAAAAGCCAAAACCAAAGAAATTTGCAGGACCAATTGTTGGTATAAGTGTAGGTACACATTAAAGGGAATCTGTCAGCAGGTTTTTGCTATGTAAGCTGAAAACAGCATGTTGTAAGTAGAGTTTAGCGAAACGGGTCGAAAAAATTCAAAAGTCGCCGACTTTCGCCAAAGTCCGGTTTCATGAAACAAAACCCGACCTTAGCGTGAGGTCGGCCATGAGGTCGGCGACTTTAGCGCCAAAGTCGCGCTTCAAAAGATGCTTTAGCGCCCTTTTTCAGCCAATCAGGAAGAACGGACACTGTGGGCAGCGTGATGACATAGGCAGCGGTCACCACCATCTTGGAGAAGGGCATGCAAGTGATTGGCTTGTTTTGTGTGGCGTCACAGGGGGCATAAAAGGGTGGGGACAGCAACTGCCATGTTACTCATGCTGATCTCAGAATAGGGAGAGCTGCTGCAGCTGCTGATTCTGTAGGGAGAGTGTTAGGAAGGCAAAAAAAAAAAAAACTGCTTCTGCTGCTAGCGCTTTTCACTGTAGTTACTGTGCAGTGAAAGGTGAAGATTTTTGCTTTTGTGCAGCAGTGCTGGTGGTGATTAGCCTGCCTTTTAAGGCTAGCTGCATTGCTGTGTGCACACTGGTGTTCAAACTCTTTTTTAAAAGCAATACAAATTGTATTGTTTTGTCCTGGTGAGGTAGTAAGCATTCATTTTTTCACACACCGTACAGCGGTGTATGCTCCTCACACAGTACCATGTAACTGCTGTTATCACGGCCAAATTGAAGCTATCTACGTGTGTGACTCTGTAAGGAAAAGTCGAGGAGTTTGTCCGTTCTTACAGACCTACACCTTATAGTTTTGTCCATTTTTTAAACAGTTTAGCATATTTGCTGTTTGATTACATTCAAAACTAGAGAGAGACAGCATGTGTCAGTCTGTATACAAAAACACGGAGCTTGACAATTTTACATACACCGTACAGCAGTGTACGTGCATGTTCCTGACAGAATCCAACTGTGTCCTGAAGTGTACAGAGATTCCAATTCTCCCCAGTCCTCTATACACCTTTCTTACACCATCCAGAATCTGCCTGTCACATTGCAGTGTAATATAAACAGGGCCTGACAGAATCCAACTGTGTCCTGAAGTCTAGAGAGATTCCAATTCTCCACAGTCCTCTATACACCTTTCTTACACCATCCAGAATCTGCCTGTCACATTGCGGTGTAATATAAACAGGGCCTGACAGAATCCAACTGTGTCCTGAAGCCTAGAGAGATTTCAATTCTCCACTGTCCTCTATACACCTTTCTTACACCATCCAGAATCTGCCTGTCACATTGCGGTGTAATATAAACAGGGCCTGACAGAATCCAACTGTGTCCTGAAGTCTAGAGAGATTCCAATTCTCCACAGTCCTCTATACACCTTTCTTACACCATCCAGAATCTGCCTGTCACATTGCGGTGTAATATAAACAGGGCCTGACAGAATCCAACTGTGTCCTGAAGTCTAGAGAGATTCCAATTCTCCACAGTCCTCTATACACCTTTCTTACACCATCCAGAATCTGCCTGTCACATTGCAGTGTAATATAAACAGGGCCTGACAGAATCCAACTGTGTCCTGAAGTCTGGAGAGATTCCAATTCTCCACAGTCCTCTATACACCTTTCTTACACCATCCAGAATCTGCCTGTCACATTGCAGTGTAATATAAACAGGGCCTGACAGAATCCAACTGTGCCCTGAGGTCTAGAGAGATTCCAATTCTCCACAGTCCTCTATACACCTTTCTTACATCATCCAGAATATGCCTGTCACATTGCAGTGTGATATAAACATGGCCTGACAGAATCCAACTGTGTCCTGAAGTCTAGAGAGATTCCAATTCTCCACAGTCCTCTATACACCTTTCTTACACCATCTAGAATCTGCATGTCAAATTGCGGTGTAATATAAACAGGGCCTGACAGAATCCATCTGTATCCTGAAGTCTAGAGAGATTCAAGTTCTCCACAGTCCTCTGTACACCTTTCTTACACCATCCAAAATCTGCCTGTCACATTGCGGTGTAATATAAACAGGGCCTGACAGTATCCAACTGTGTCCTGAAGTCTAGAGAGATTCAAATTCTCCCCACTCCTATATACACCTTGTACCATGTTTTACAGTACCATATAGTTGGTGGTTTTTTGGGTACATTTTCCCCAAAAATGAGGAAGTGTGGTGGAAGAGTCTGTGGAAGTGGGCGGGGGTTGGCAGCTGGTAATGATGGTGTTGGTGGTTAGTGTTGAGCTTTCCGATACCGCAAGTATCGGGTATCGGACGATATTAGCTGTATCGGAATTCTGATACTGACTTCCGATACTTTTTTCATATCGGATACCGGAATCGGAAGTTCCCATAATGCTATCAGCCCGCTTGCTTTGATTCAGCCAATGGGATTCCTCAGAAGTGTGGGCACATCCTGTTAGGCATGTAGGCATGTTAACTATTGGCATGGCTGTGATTGGCTGCTGAAATGATGTCATGATGCACTATAAAAGCCACTGCCGCCATTTCTGGTCACTCTGCTGTGAATTCAGTTAGGGACAGGCTGCTGTTGAAGACTGTGAGGGACAGTTAGAAATAGCGATTCTCAAAACAATATTGTGCTTTACCCAGGCTACATAAACCACCACTGTAGCTTGCTTTTCCCTAGCAGCAGTGTTCACAGCTGTCTGCAAGGGCTGTGTGAGTGCAGCTCACGCTGTGGAGTGGGTCCTGCAGTCATGTCTGGTTGTAGGCCGCCCAGCGTGCCTCACTGCTGCCTCATACATATTTTTCTTTTTGAGCTGCTTATTTTTAAAAAATTCTATCTAGTGTGCTTCCATCCGTATCCATATACGTTGGTTGCAAACACTAGTAGTAGACAGCGGAGCCTTTCTGCAGCCCTTCAGTGGTAGTGCCCACTTAGCTGCACTGTTCACGGCTGTCTGAGAGGTCTCTGACTGTGTGTGAGTGCAGCTCATGCTGAGTAGTGTGACCTGCAGCTACGTCTGGTTGTAGGCCGCTCAGCGTGTCACTGCCTCACACATTTTTCTTTTATTGCAGCTAATTTTTTCTCCTATTAGTGTGCATCTCTCCGTATCTATATACGGTGGTTGCAAACACTCTAGGAGTACACAGCAGAGCCTTTCTGCAGCCTGTCAGTGCTAGTGCCCACTTAGCTGCACTGCTCACGGCTGTCTGAGAGGTCTCTGACTGTGTGTGAGTGCAGCTCACGCTGAGTAGTGTGTCCTGCAGCTATGTCTGGTTGTAGGCTGCTCAGCGTGCGTCACTGCCTCACACATATATTTCTTTAATTGCAGCTCATTTTTTCTTCTCCTATTAGTGTGCATCCATCCATATCCATCTACATTGGTTGGTTGCAAACACTATATAGGAGTAGATAGAGGAGCCTTTTTTCTGGCTTGTGCCCTTCAGCTGCAGCCAGATTAGTATTACCTAATTTTTTTGGAGCCTCATCTTTTGCATTGTAGGTTACCTGCCTGCATTGTAATAGCTCCAGAAAGTTGGTGATACTCTGACTTTCAAATGTTTGGTCACATCCTTTTAGTTTTTTTCCCCCCAAAAAACAGCAAAGTTCACCAAACACTACATTTGAAAGTTGTGTAGGCCACATTAGCTCCCATTAAAGTGTAGTCGACCCACACACTTCATAAAATTAGTGTTTCTTATACCTGTAACCAGCTGTTCAGGAATAAGCACACTAAGGCCCCCCTTTGTACTTTTCTGCCTATCTTTCTCAGTCTAGCAAGATGAAGAAGGCAGGGAGTAAGGCACGTGGCCGTGGGCATGGAGTTTCAGCAGGGAGAGGACGTGGGGATTCTGCAGGGAGAGGACGTGGGGATTCTGCAGGGAGAGGACGTGGGGATTCTGCGCCTGCTGTTGGCACCAGTGAGTCAGCATCCCCCAGTTTTAGCAGGCAACAGTCCTTTATATGCAGCTTTGTAGAACCTCACCATACCCCACTGCTGCGGGAGGAACAAATTGAAGCCGTTGTCGGATGGATGGCAGCTAACGCATCGACTTCAATTACTTCCACATCCTCTCAGGGCCAGAGCACCGAAGAGCAACCATCTGTCTCTTCACCACCTGCCAAAGTGCCCAGGCAGTCAGAGACCCCTGGACAGGAGCCATCACAGTCTCTACTTCTGTTCTCGGAATCTGTTGGTTTGGAAAGAGGGGGCCAGCCAAGCAGCATTCCAGAATGTGAAGAAGAGGGAGTATGCAGTGATGCGCAACTTCTTTGTCCCTCTGAATCTGAAGAGGCGGGTGGGCCAGTGCCTATGCTCAGCACACCTCAGTACGCATCAGATGATGACGAGACTCAGTTACCACTTTCTGGTGCGTACGGTGCTGGTGAAACAACCCAGGAGAAGCAGGTGTTTGAAGAGGGGAGTGTAGATGATGAGGTCCTTGACCCATCATGGCGTGAGGAACACGAAGGTGGTGGGAGCAGCTCTGAGGAAGAGATTCTCCGAACGGCCAAAACCGGAGGGAGAGGGAGGGGGCAGACTTGGTTGCCTGTAGCCTCCACTTCGGCACCCGTTAGGAGCATTCCACTTTCAAAAGGTAAAAAGGGCGCTCCAAAGACTTGCAGTGCGTGGTCCTTTTTTGACACAGTTGCAGATGACATTTGCTTTGTCAAATGCAAGCTGTGTCATCAGAGAGTCAAAAGAGGGAAAAATGTCAGCAACCTCAATACCACTAATATGTGGAAACATGTGCGGACCAAGCACGAGCTGGAGTTACACAGACACACTGAAGACGTAGGCCAACGTACAGCACCACCTACCACCTCTTCAGCTCGTGTTGGGGCCTCTTCCTCCAGCTCACACACAGCTGGTTCGGCTTCCTCACAGGATCACCAAGGAAGAACCTCTGGCACTGTTGTCCGGAGACCCTGTGACATTCCACCTACAGCACCACGTTCCAAGTCATCCTCACACTCCCAGGCCACTCGGCAGCCATCGGTAGCACAGGCATGGGAGAAAAGGCAGCCATACTCGGCAAACCATCCCCGAGCACAGGCTCTGAATGCTGGCATTGCCAAACTACTGGCCCTTGAAATGCTGTCATTCAGGCTGGTGGAGACTGACACCTTCCGGGACTTCATGGCATTGGCAGTCCCACAATACACTGTGCCCAGCCGCTTTTATTTCAGCAGGCGAGCCGTCCCTGCCCTGCAGAAACATGTGGAGGCAAACATAAAACATGGGCTACTAAACGCCGTCAGTAGCAAGGTCCACCTGACCACCGATGCGTGGACCAGTAACCATGGACAGGGACGATACCTTTTCCTCACTGCCCATTTTGTCAATGTTGTGGAGCCGGGTACAGATCTGGAGAGTGGCGCTCTACGTGTTCTGCCAACTCCATGGATTGCAGGAATCCAGTCTGTACACATTGACTCCTCCTCCTCCTACTCCAGTTCCTCTGAAACAGCGCAGCAGGAGCCTGTTACGACCGATATGAGCACAGCCATGGCCAAACGTCAACAGGCCGTACTGAAATTAATTTCATTGGGGAATCGAAGCCACACAGCGCAGGAGCTCTGGAATGCCATCAAGCAGGAGAGCGACGTGTGGTTTCTGCCAGCGAATCTCCAGCCGGGCTTGGTAGTGTGTGACAATGGCCGAAATCTGGTGGCAGCTCTTGGCCTTGGGCAACCTCACTCACATCCCATGTCTGGCACATGTGCTCAACTTGGTCGTGCAGAGCTTTCTGAGGGACTATCCGGATCTTGATGCACTGCTGCACAAGGTCCGCATAGAGTGCGCTCACTTGCGGTGTTCCAGCACGGCAAGATCGCGCCTTGCTGCTCTGCAGTGCCGATTATGCCTTCTGGAACATCGCATCATATGTGACCTACCCACCAGGTGGAATTCAACGTTACATATGTTGGAGCGGTTGTGTGAGCAGCAGGCAGCAGTCATGGAGTATCAGCTGCATCAGGCGCAAACAAGTCGCAATGTGCGCCGGTCACACTTCAGCACCACTGAGTAGGCCTCTATGAAGGACATCTGCTTCGTTTTGCGTGCCTTCGATGATTCCACGCGGATGGCAAGTGCAGATGATGCACTAGTCAGCATGACTGTCCCCCTTATCTGCATGCTTCAAAAAACACTGCAAGCACTAAGGGATGAGGTTTTGGAAGAGGTGGAGGATGAGGAGTCCCAAATGCCATCTGCTTCTGGACAGTCTGTGCTACGTGCTTCCTCACAAAGGCCTAGCCAGGGGACACTTTGTGAGGAGGATGAGGAGGAGTCGATGGAGGAGGAAGACATCTCTCCACAGAAGGGAGGTACACAAAGTTCTAGTCAGTATGTACAGCGAGGGTGGGGTGATGCAGAGCAGGCAGAGATCACGCCTCAAGCAGGGGACAGCGGTTCTTTGGCAGTTGGGAGTCTGCAGCACATGCTTGACTTCATGCTGCAGTGCCTGAGAAATGACCGCCGCATCGCCCACATTCTCTACACGGCTGATTATTGGGTGTACACCCTCCTAGATCCTCGCTACCGGGACAACTTGCAAACCCTCATACCAACGTTGAACAGGGAGCGTAAACTGCAGGAGTGCCAAGACACACTGGTGCAGTCCATCATGTTTTCCATTCCACCCGACAGCAGTGGTGCTAGTGCTTTACAAAGCACCTCTGTGCGTCGACCCAGTGGAGGAAACTCGGCACAAAGAGGGAGCAGTGGCAGCACCTCAGCACAAGGCAAGACCACTATGGCCCAAATGTGCAAAGTTTTGTGTGTCCGCCACAATTGTCTACACCATCACTGACGGCTCCAGTCAGCAGGAGGCAACGTTTCCGTCAGATGGTGACAGACTACATGTCTTGCCCTGTGAGTGTACTCCCAGATGGCTCTTCCCCCTTCAAGTTTTGGGTCTCTAAGCTGGATACATGGCGAGAGGTTAGCCAGTATGCATTGGAGGTGCTGGCTTGCCCTGCTGCCAGTGTATTATCGGAATGCGTCTTTAGTGCCGCAGGTGGTGTACTAACAGACCGTCGCACGCGACTTTCTTCCGATAACGTTGACCGGCTTACTTTTCTGAAAATGAACAAGGCCTGGATCTCCACAGAATTTGCCAGTCCTCTTCCCGACTAAATAATTGGTTGGCAACTGTATCCGGGTCTCCTGTTGTGTTCATGTTTCTACCACCTGAACTATAATCCCTGGGCTTCAACACAGCCAGTTGTTGCTCAGATGTGTCGTTTGCACAGAGAAAAACACTAGCTCCTGTGTTAGTGGGGTTCAGTAACGCCAGCTGCTCCCCTGCTGTGTGGACGGCAAAGTCTCCTGCTCCATCCACATTCAAACTACTACTGATTTTTAACCCTGCTCCACTTAGGCCTCTGGCTCCACTGTCTCTAGTATTTCCCCTGGCCTCCAACCCCGCCAGTGACAGCTCTTAAGTGGCGTCTGCATAATCCACACTTGTTCCAGTGTTACTTGGCCTCAGTCACGTCAGTTGATCCCCTGATGTGTGTCTGGCAAGGTCTCCTGCTCTATCCACATTCCCATTACTAGTAGTGTGAATGAGGACAGAGCAGGATACCTTGCAGGACACACATCAGGGGATCAACTGACGGGACTGAGCCCAAGTAACACAGGAACAAGTGTGGATTGTGCTGACGCCACTTCAGAGCTGTCACTGGCGGGGTTGGAGGCCAGGGGAAATACTAGAGACAGTGGAGCCGGAGGCCATAGTGGAGCACGGTTACAATCAGTTGTAGTCTACTACCTCTATAAAACGTGCTGCAAGTTGGCCTCAGCCAGCTCCATGCCTCATCCTGGGCTCCAACAACGCCAGTTGGTGTTCAGAAGTGCCGTCTTCACAGAGAAAAACACACTAGCTCCTGTGTTAGTGGGGTTCAGTAATGCCAGCTGTTCCCCTGCTGTGTAGACGTCAAAGTCTCCTGCTGCTTCCACATGCCAACACCATCAGGCCTCAGCCTGCTCCATGCCTCATCCTGGGCTCCAACAACGTCAGTTGGTGTTCAGAAGTGCCGTCTTCACAGAGAAAAACACACTAGCTCCTGTGTTAGTGGGGTTCAGTAACGTCAGCTGTTCCCCTGCTGTGTGGACGGCAATGTCTCCTGCTGCCTCCACATTCAAAAAACAGCTGGCCTCAGCCTGCTCCATGCCTCATCCTGGGCTCCAACAACGCCAGTTGGTGTTCAGAAGTGCCGTCTTCACAGAGAAAAACACACTAGCTCCTGTGTTAGTGGGGTTCAGTAATGCCAGCTGTTCCCCTGCTGTGTAGGCGGCAAAGTCTTCTGCTGCCTCTACATTCAAAAAACAGCAGGCCTCAGCCTGCTCCATGCTTGATCCTGGGCTCCAACAACGCCAGTTGGTGTTCAGAAGTGCCGTCTTCACAGAGAAAAACACACTAGCTCCTGTGTTAGTGGGGCTCAGTAATGCCAGCTGTTCCCCTGCTGTGTAGACGTCAAAGTCTCCTGCTGCCTCCACATGCCAACACCATCAGGCCTCAGCCTGCTCCATGCCTCATCCTGGGCTCCAACAGCGCCAGTTGGTGTTCAGAAGTGCCGTCTCCGCAGAGAAAAACACACTAGCTCCTGTGTCAGGGGGGTTCAGTAATGCCAGCTGTTCCCCTGCTGTGTAGACGGCAAAGTCTCCTGCTCCCTCCACATTCAAACTACATCAGATTTTACACTTGCTCCAAGTAGGCCTCAGCCTACTCCATGATTGACCCTGGGCTCCAACACTGCCAGTTGTTGCTCAGAAGTGCCGTCTGCACAGAGAAAAACACTAGCTCCTGTGTTAGTGGGGTTCAGTAACACCAGCTTTTCTTCAGCTGTGTGTCCGGCAATATCTCCTGCTCCCTCCACATTCAAACTACATCAGATTTTACACTTGTTCCAAGTAGGCCTCAGCCTACTCCATGATTGACCCTGGGCTCCAACACTGCCAGTTGCTGCTCAGAACTGCCGTCTGCACAGAGAAAAACACTAGCTCCTGTGTTAGTGGGGTTCAGTAACGCCAACTGTTCCCCTGCTGTGTAGACGGCAATGTCTCCTGCTCCATCCACATGCAAACTATTACAGATTTGTAATTTTGGTCAACTTAGGCCTCTGGCTCCACTGTCTCTAGTATTTCCCCTGGCCAACAACCACGCCAGTTACAGCTGTGAAGTGGAGTCTGCACAATCCACACTTGTTCCTGAGTTACTGTGGCTCATTCCCATCAGTTGATCCCCTGATGTGTGTCCGGCAAGGTCTCCTGCTCTGTCAACATTCACATTACTAGTAGTGTGAATGAGGACTGAGCAGGAGAGCTTGCCAGACACACATCAGGGGATCAACAGACGGGACTGAGCCACAGTTACACAGGAACAAGTGTGGATTGTGCAGACGCCACTTCACAGCTGTAACTGGCGGGGTTGTTGGCCAGGGGAAATACTAGAGACAGTGGAGCCGTAGGCCATAGTGGAGCACGGTGACAATCAGTAGTAGTCTACAACCTCTATAAAACCAGATGCAAGTTGTCCTCCGCCTGCTGCATGCTTCATCCTGGGCTACAACACAGCCAGTTGTAGCCTGGAAGTGCCGTCTGCACAGATATAAACACTCGCTCCTGTGTTAGTGGGGTTCAGTAACACCAGCTGTTCCCCTGCTGTGTGGACAGCAAAGTCTCCAGCTGCCTCCAAACTCACACTACAACGCTTTTTCTCCTCGCTCCAAGTAGGCCTCAGCCTGCTCGGAACATTGATCCTGGGCTACAACACAGCCAGTTGTAGCCTGGAAGTGCCGTCCGCACAGATAGAAACACTCGCTCCTGTGTTAGTGGGGTTCAGTAGCGCCAGCTGTTCCCCTGCTGTGTGGACGGCAAAGTCTCCAGCTGCCTCCAAACTCACACTACAACGCTTTTTCTCCTTGCTCCAAGTAGGCCTCTGCCTGCTCGGAGCATTGATCCTGGGCTACAACACAGCCAGTTGTAGCCTGGAAGTGCCGTCCGCACAGATAGAAACACTCGCTCCTGTGTTAGTGGGGTTCAGTAACGCCAGCTGTTCCCCTGCTGTGTGGACGGCAAAGTCTCCAGCTGCCTCCAAACTCACACTACAACGCTTTTTGTCCTCGCTCCAAATAGGCCTCAGCCTGCTCGGAGCATTGATCCTGGGCTACAACACAGCCAGTTGTAGCCTGGAAGTGCCGTCCGCACAGATAGAAACACTCGCTCCTGTGTTAGTGGGGTTCAGTAATGCCAGCTGCTCCCCTGCTGTGTGGACGGCAAAGTCTCCTGCTCCATCCACATTCAAACTACAACTGATTTTTAACCCTGCTCCACTTAGGCCTCTAGCTCCACTGTCTCTAGTATTTCCCCTGGCCTCCAACCCCGCTAGTGACAGCTCTGAAGTGGCTTCAGCACAATCCACACTTGTTCCTGGGTTACTTGGCCTCAGTCACGTCAGTTGATCCCCTGATGTGTGTCCGTAAAGGTCTCCTGCTCTGTCCACATTCCCATTACTAGTAGTGTGAATGAGGACAGAACAGGAGACCTTTCCGGACACACATCGGGGGATCAACTGACGGGACTGAGGCCAAGTAACACAGGAACAAGTGTGGATTGTGCTGACGCCACTTCAGAGCTGTCACTGGCGGGGTTGGAGGCCAGGGGAAATACTAGAGACAGTGGAGCCAGAGGCCTAAGTGGAGCACGGTTACAATCAGTAGTAGTCTACAACCTCTATAAAACGTGCTGCAAGTTGGCCTCAGACAACTCCATGCCTCATCCTGGGCTCCAACAATGCCAGTTGGTGTTCAGAAGTGCCGTCTTAACAGAGAAACACACACTAGCTCCTGTGTTATTGGGGTTCAGTAATGCCAGCTGTTCCCCTGCTGTGCGGATCGCAAAGTCTCCTGCTGCCTCCAACATTACACTACATGTTATTTTCCACTTGCTCCAAGTAGGCCTCAGCTTGCTCGGAGCATTGATTCTGGGCTTCAACACAGCCAGTTGTAGCTTGGAAGTGCCGTCCGCACAGATAGAAACACTCGCTCCTGTGTCTGTGGGGTGCAGTAACGCCAGCTGTTCTGAGTTCATTTTCCCCTTCACCGTCGATGTCTGATGAACTCCCTCTTCTGGTGAAGGAAGGTAGTGAGGCTGATTACCAAACACTTGATCTGGTAGATGATGACTGGGTAACAGGAAATTCTGACTGGATATAAGGCAGACGACGCCCTTCTGAGACGCTGGTAATTTCTCTGCTGGATTCTTGGAGACCAATCTGATTCCTGCTTCCCAAAGATAAGTTTTTGCTCTGCTACTGAACTTATTAGTTTTGTTTTGTTTACCTTGTTTTTTGGAGTTCAGCCATCCCCGGTCGGGGGTGTGCTGAGTTCCATTTTTGTCTCTGATCAGTTTGTCTTTTTGCTCTGTCTTCAGAATTTACCTGAGTGCTGATATAGTCTTTTTGAAGTCCTAGCGACTTCAGGGCCTGTTTTTCCTATCAGACGGTTGGGACATTTTTTGGTAGGGTTTTTACGGATTGCAGACAGCAGCTTTTCTATCCTGTCCTTTTTAGTTAGCTTGGGCTCCATCGTTTGCTCAACCTATCTTTCTATCTGTGTTAGTGTTTTCATCTTGCTTCACCGTCATTATATGTTGGGGGCTGCCTATTGCTTTGGGGTCTGCTCTGGGGCAGTTTAGAGTTCCCCTTTCTTTCTTTAGGCCTATTTAGTTCTCCGGGAGTGATCGAGGGGTCTAGGGCATCGTAGGAACCCCCCACGGCTACTGTTAGTTGTTGTGGATAGGATCAGGGGTCTGCAATCCGATAGCTACCAACCTCTCCGGTTTTCTGGACTTAGTTTGTATTTTTGTTTTTTCCTCCTTCGGTGACTCATTCATAACAGAAAATTTTTGATCATCTATCTGGATGATATTTTGATCTTTTCCAAGGATTGGGACTCTCATGTGGAACATGTTCGGACTGTGTTCCGGATTTTGAGGGAGAATTCCCTGCATGACAAGGGATCGAAATGCCTTTTTGGTGTACAGAGGATTTCATTTTTGGGATTTATTTTGTCTCCTTCAACTATTGAAATGGACCCGGCCAAGGTACAGGCCATTTATGATTGGGTTCAGCCCACTTCTTTGAAGGCCCTCCAGAAGTTTTTGGGTCTTGCTAATTTTTATCGTAAATTTATAGCTAATTTTTCTGGTATTGCCAAACCATTGACTGATTTGACTAAGAAGGGTGCTGATGTGCTGAATTGGTCTCCGGAGGCTGTTTCTTCCTTTCAGGAGCTTAAGCGAAGGTTCACTTCTGCTCTGGTTTTGCGGCAACCTGATGTCTCACTCCCGTTTCAGGTAGAGGTGGACGCTTCTGAGATTGGTGCAGGAGCTGTTTTGTCCCAAAAAGATCCTGTAACATCTAAAATGAATCCCTGTGCTTTCTTTTCCCGAAAGTTCTCCCCATCCGAACGTAACTATGATGTGGGGAATCGGGAACTGTTAGCCATGAAATGGGCATTTGAGGAGTGGAGACATTGGTTGGAGGGAGCTAAATATCAAGTCGTGGTCCTTACTGACCACAAGAATTTGATTTACCTGGAGTCGGCCAAACACTTGAATCCTAGACAGGCTAGGTGGGCCTTGTTTTTCACACGTTTTGATTTTGTGGTCTCTTTTTTTCCGGGCACTAAGAATGTCAAGGCAGACGCCCTCTCTAGGAGTTTCTTTGCTGATTCTCCTGTTGTGACCAAGCCTGCTACCATCTTAGGTGAGGGGGTAGTTCTTTCTGCCATCTCGCCCGATTTGAGACGTGCTCTGGAAGAGTTTCAGGAGGACAAACTTGAGCGTTGTCCCATTGGAAAATTGTATGTTCCTGACCAGTGGAGGAAGAGAGTGATGTCTGAAGTTCATTGCTCTGCATTGGCTGGTCATCCAGGTATTTTTGGTACTAGAGATTTGGTGAGTCGGTCTTTTTGGTGGCCCGCCTTGTCTCGTGATGTCAGGAATTTTGTGCAGTCCTGTGGGACTTGCTCCCGGTCTAAACCTTGTTCTCGCTCTAGTGGGTTGTTGATGCCTTTGCCAGTGCCCAGGAGGCCATGGACCCATATTTCAATGGATTTTATCTCTGATATGCCTGTCTCTCAGAGAATGACTGTTATTTGGGTGATTTGTGATAGGTTCTCTAAGATGGTTCATCTTGTACCACTCCCTAAGTTGCCATCTTCCTCAGAGTTGGTGCCCTTGTTTTTGCAACAGGTGGTTCGCTTGCACGGGATTCCTGAGAACATTGTATCTGACAGAGGAATTCAGTTTGTGTCTAGATTTTGGAGGACTTTCTGCTCCAAGCTGGGAATTCAGTTGTACTTCTCCTCTGCGTTTCACCCTCAGACCAATGGGCAGACGGAGAGAACAAACCAGACTTTGGAGTCATATTTGAGATGTTTTTTTTCTGCTGATCAGGATGATTGGGTTTCATTTTTGCCCTTGGCCGAATTTGCTTTAAATAATAGAGCTAGTTCTGCCACTTTGATGTCACCTTTTTTTTGTAACTTTGGGTTTCATCCTCGATTCTCTTCAGGGCAGGTGGAGCCTTCTGCCTGCCCAGGTGTTGACACTGTGGTGGAGAGAATGCACCAGATCTGGGACCAAGTGGTGGATAAGTTGTCTCTCTCCCAGGAAAAGGCCCAGCGGTTTTCCAACCGGCATAGGACCATTGGTCCACAGTTTAAGGTGGGTGATATGGTTTGGTTGTCATCAAAGAATATCGCTATGAAGGTGGCTTCTCCAAAGTTTAAACCTAGATTTATTGGACCTTACAAGATTTTGGAGATTCTTAATCCTGTCTCTTTTCGATTGGCTCTTCCTGTTACATTTAAGATCCATAACGTGTTTCATAAGTCTCTGTTAAAGAGGTTTGTTGAGCCAGTAGTTCCTGTGGTGGCACCTCCTGACCCGGTATTGGTTGAAGGTAATGTGGAATATGAGGTTGAGAAGATACTGGATTCTCGCCTGGCTAGATGGAGACTCCAGTATTTGGTTAAATGGAAGGGTTATGGCCAGGAGGATAATTCTTGCGTCCCTGCATTCGATATTCATGCCAAAAGATTGGTTTGTGCCTTTCATCGGGCCCATCCTGATCGCCCTGGTGGCGTGGATGAGGGTTCGGTGACCCCTCCTCAAGGGGGAGGTACTGTTGTGAGTTCATTTTCCCCTTCACCGTCGATGTCTGATGAACTCCCTCTTCTGGTGAAGGAAGGTAGTGAGGCTGATTACCAAACACTTGATCTGGTAGATGATGACTGGGTAACAGGAAATTCTGACTGGATATAAGGCAGACGACGCCCTTCTGAGACGCTGGTAATTTCTCTGCTGGATTCTTGGAGACCAATCTGATTCCTGCTTCCCAAAGATAAGTTTTTGCTCTGCTACTGAACTTATTAGTTTTGTTTTGTTTACCTTGTTTTTTGGAGTTCAGCCATCCCCGGTCGGGGGGGTGCTGAGTTCCATTTTTGTCTCTGATCAGTTTGTCTCTTTGCTCTGTCTTCAGAATTTACATGAGTGCTGATATAGTCTTTTGAAGTCCTAGCGACTTCAGGGCCTGTTTTTCCTATCAGACGGTTGGGACATTTTTTGGTAGGGTTTTTTACGGATTGCAGACAGCAGCTTTTCTATCCTGTCCTTTTTAGTTAGCTTGGGCTCCATCGTTTGCTCAACCTATCTTTCTATCTGTGTTAGTGTTTTCATCTTGCTTCACCGTCATTATATGTTGGGGGCTGCCTATTGCTTTGGGGTCTGCTCTGGGGCAGTTTAGATTTCCCCTTTCTTTCTTTAGGCCTATTTAGTTCTCTGGCTGTGATCGAGGGGTCTAGGGCATCGTAGGAACCCCCCACGGCTACTGTTAGTTGTTGTGGATAGGATCAGGGGTCTGCAATCCGATAGCTACCAACCTCTCTGGTTTTCTGGACTTAGCTTGTATTTTTGTTTTTTCCTCCTTCGGTGACTCATTCATAACAGCCAGCTGTTCCCCTGCTGTGCGGATGGCAAAGTCTCCTGCTGCCTCCAACATCACACTACATGTTATTTTCCACTTGTTCCAAGTAGGCCTCAGCCTGCTCGGAGCATTGATCCTGGGCTTCAACACAGCCAGTTGTAGCTTGGAAGTGCCGTCCGCACAGATAGAAACACTCGCTCCTGTGTCTGTGGGGTTCAGTAACGCCAGCTGTTCCCCTGCTGTGCGGATGGCAAAGTCTCCTGCTGCCTCCAACATCACACTACTACAGACTTTTAACCGTGGTCCACTTAGCCTCTGGCTGTACTGTCTCTAGTATTTCCCTTGGCCTCCAACCCCGCCAGTCGCTGCTCTGATGTGCCATCTGCACAATCCACACTTGTTCCTGTGTTACTGGGGCTCCGTCAGGTCAGTTGATCCCCTGTGGTGTGTCCGGCAATGTCTCCTGCTCTGTCCCCATTCCCATTAATAGTTGTGGGAATGTGGACAGAGCAGGACACCTTGCCGGACACACATCAGGGGATCAACTGACGTGACTGAGCCCCAGTAACTGAAGAACAAGTGTGGATTGTGCAGACAACTCTGCCGAGCAGCAACTGCCGTGGTTGGAGGCCAGGGGAAATACTAGAGACAGTAGAGCCAGAGGCCAAAGTGGATCACGGTTACAATCAGTAGTTGTGTACAACCAATATAAAACTCGCTCCAAGTTGGCCTCAGCCTGCTGCCTGATTGACCCCTGGGCTTCAACATCGCATGTTGCTGCTCAGAAGTGTGTTTGCCACGGGTACTCCCTCCTGCCCAGCCGGGTTCCAGCAATGTCAGCTGTTTCTCGGCAGAGCCTTTGGCCTAGGTGCCTCCTTCATGGTATCCGAGTTCCAGCAATGTCTGCTGGTCCTTGGTAGTGCTTTTTAGCACAGGTACCTCCTGCTTAGAAACCGTGTTCCAGTACCGTCAGCAGGTCCACGGTTGTGCCATTGGCTCTTGTTCCTTTTGCTGCCCCTCCGGGTTCCAGCACCGTCAGCTGGTTCTCGGCAGTGTCTTTGGCACGGGTACTCCCTCCTGCCCAGCCTGGTTACAGCACGCCTGCTGTTTCCGGGTAGTGTCGACATCACTTTGCCACTGATACGCTGTCCTGTCGTGTTGCGGTCGGGTTAGCGGAGTCTATGGTGCCTGCAGTTTCAGTGCTTCCTATGTGGGCTGCGGGTTCTGGTAACAAAGGCTGGTTCCATAGTGCCAGTAGGACAAGCACTTCCTGTAGGACTGTGGGTTTCGGTAACTGCGGCCGGCTCGCGGCCATGCAACTTTGTTTTTCATGGGTACCTTCTGCTACCCATCCGGGTTCCAGCACCGTCAGCTGGTTCTCGGCAGTGCCTTTGGCCTAGGTGCCTCCTTCTTGGTATCCGAGCTCCAGCAACGTCTGCTGGTCCTTGGTAGTGCTTTTTAGCACAGGTACCTCCTGCTTAGAAACCGTGTTCCAGCACCGTCAGCTGGTCCACGGTTGTTCCATTGGCTCTTGTTCCTTTTGCTGCCCCTCCGGGTTCCAGCACTGTCAGCTGGTTCTCGGCAGTGTCTTTGGCACGGGTACTCCCTCCTGCCCAGCCTGGTTACAGCACGCCTGCTGTTTCCGGGTAGTGTCGGCGTCACTTTGCCACTGATACGTTGTCCTGTCGTGTTGCGTTCGGGTTAGCCGAGTCTATGGTGCCTGCAGTTTCAGTGCTTCCTATGTGGGCTGCGGGTTTTGGTAACAAAAGCTGGCTCCATAGTGCCAATAGGACAAGCACTCCCTGTAGGACTGTGGGTTTCGGTAACTGCGGCCGGCTCGCAGCCTTGCAACTTTGTTTTTCATGGGTACCTTCTGCTACCCATCCGGGTTCCAGCACCGTCAGCTGTTTCTCGGCAGGGCCTTTGGCCTAGGTGCCTCCTTCTTGGTATCCGAGCTCCAGCAACGTCTGCTGGTCCTTGGTAGTGCTTTGGAGCACAGGTACCTCCTGCTTAGAAACCGTGTTCTAGCACCGTCAGCTGGTCCACGGTTGTCCCATTGGCTCTTGTTCCTTCTGCTGCCTCTCTGGGTTTCAGCACCGTCAGCTGGTCCTCGCTAGTGTCATTTGCTCTTGCAGCTTCTGCTACCCATCCGGGTTCCAGCAACGTCTGCTGGTCCTTGGTAGTGCTTTGGAGCACAGGTACCTCCTGCTTAGTAACCGTGTTCCAGCACCGTCAGCTGGTCCACGGTTGTGCCATTGGCTGTTGTTCCTTCTGCTGCCCCTCCGGGTTCCAGCACCGTCAGCTGGTTCTCGGTAGTTCCATTGACTCTTGTAGCTAATGCTACCCATCTGGGTTCCAGCACCGTCAGCTGGTTCTCGGAAGTGTCTTTGGCACGGGCACTCCCTCCTGCCCAGCCTGGTTCCAGCATGCCTGCTGTTTCCGGGTAGTGTCAACGTCACTTTGCCACCGATACGTTGTCCTGTCGTGTTGCGGTCGGGTTAGCCGAGTCTATGGTGCCTGCAGTTTCGGTGCTTCCTATGTAGGCTGCGGGTTCTGGTAATAAAGGTTGTTTCGGTAGTGCCAATAGGACAAGCACCCCCTGTAGGACTGTGGGTTTCGGTAACTGCGGCCGGCTCACGGCCTTGCAACTTTGTTTTTCTCCTGGGTACCTTCTGCCACCCATCCGGGTTCCAGCACCGTCAGCTGGTTCTCGGCAGAGCCTTTGGCCTAGGTGCCTCCTTCTTGGTATCCGAGTTCCAGCAATGTCTGCTGGTCCTTGGTAGTGCTTTGTAGCACAGGTACCTCCTGCTTAGAAATCGTGTTACAGCACCGTCAGCTGCTCCACGATTCTCCCATTGGCTCTTGTTCCTTCTGCTGCCCCACCGGGTTCCAGCACCGTCAGCTGGTCCTCGCTAGTGTCATTTGCTCTTGCAGCTTCTGCTACCCATCCGGGTTCCAGCACCGTCAGCTGGCTCTCAGCAGAGCCTTTGGCCTAGGTGCCTCCTTCTTGGTATCCAAGTTCCAGCAACGTCTGCTGGTCCTTGGTAGTGCTTTGGAGCACAGATACCTCCTGCTTAGTAACCGTGTTCCAGCAACGTCAGCTGGTCCACGGTTGTGCCATTGGCTCTTGTTCATTCTGCTGCCTCTCCGGGTTCCAGTACCGTCAGCTGGTTCTCGGCAGTTCCTCAGCCTTCTTGTACCTTCTGCTACTTTTCCAAGTTCAAGCTTGTGGAAATGGTTTTTGATTCTCACTCTGGATCTCCCTGACAATGACCCTGAAGACGACGACCCTGAAGACCACACAGAAGAATACCTAAAAGAAGACCTGAAGAAGATGACCAAGAGGACAAAGAACAGGAAGACAACCACCAAGATGCAGAACAACAAGAGACATAAGACCAAGAAGTATAAAAACCAAAAGCAGAAGAACATGAAGCATAAGACTAACAATCAGAGCAAATGATATTATCTAATTTATAAGCAGAAGAAGACTAAGCAATGTATGGGGGTGAGTCCGTTCCTCCTCGTGGTGCCCCTGGAAAAGGCCTGCTGCTGCAGGCCAAACTGAACGCGGACAAATCCTGTTGTAAATCTTTTGTGACAGGCTGAACGGAAGGTGTAATCTTCAAACTTTTATAGATAACAACTACAGGAATGCCTGACACAAATAAGAATATGATGAAGAATAGGAAGAAGATGAAGAAGTAGAATATGAAGAAGAATAAAAGAAGAAGAATAAAAGAAGAAGAAGAAGATACTGCTGCTGCTGAAGATGATGAAGGAGAAAGTGTGGGAGAAGTAAAAAAGAAGGTGAAGAGCATGGAAGTAGTGAAACATACATATCTGACAAAAAATTAAAGACTTTAACATAGTCAATATCTTTGTAACTACGAACGTCTTTAAAAAAAAAAAAAAATACTGCGATTCCATTTGATTGGGCTAAAGCTCTATGGCTTTAATGTCTCCTACACCTCCCACAATATATTCTACATTATTATTAGTTGTTTTTCTCCATGTAGAATTAACCAACAGGGAAAGAAAGGTTTTTTTTTATTCAGATATTTCTGTTCCATTGATTTGAATGGGACTTCCGGGATCGGAATCGGCGATACCCGATACTTTTTTTAGATCGGCCGATCCATTCCGATATGATATTTTTCAGTATCGGGTGGTATCGCTCAACACTATTGGTGGTGGATCTGCTGGTAGTGGCAAAAGCAAAATAGCACCTAATGCAGGAGGTCTTGAGCCTGCGTCATCGTCTGGCTCCACATGGCCTCGTAGGCTCCCTTTTCTGGGAGTAGGTAAACCGCTTTTAAAGCCGGAGCTTCAAGAACAAGTTTTGGCTTACATTGCTGACTCAGTCTCCAGCTCTATCGCCTCCTCTTCTGAAGTTTTAAAAAATGAAAGCACTGAGTCATCATTGGAGGCTCATGGTCATGAACTACACCTTTCCTTGTGTCCTTCACCCCAACCAAAATTGAAGGATGCGGCAGGCCACACTACAGATTACTCCATGGAGCTGTTTTCACATACCATGCCTGGGTTATCAAGTCAAATCGTTAATTACCCAGGCCAAGATGAATCTGACATGGAGTGCACTGATGAACAGCCACTGATAGATGATTCTGCTGGTAAATTCACTCAGAGCACTACATTGTCCTCGCAGTGTACTGAGGCAGAATCTGACCCTGATGAAACTCAGGTGCCCCTTCCCGCATACTATACCACCATACACGGTGACACAGAGGAAGGTGCACATGACATTGAAGAGGAGGTGATGGATGACCCAGTTGTTGACCCAGATTGGCATCCATTGGGGGAAGAGGGTGCCGCTGCCAATAGCTCAGAAGAGGAGGAGGAGCATCCGCAGCGGGCATCGACATCACAACAGTTGTTATCTGGCAGGCCCGGAGCAGTCCAAAACAGGTTACAAAAACCAAGAGTTGCAGGACAGCTTGGTCAGACGGTCAAAATAGCACAGCGTGCAAGGCCTCAAAATGTCTTCCATAGTAGGAAGAGTGCAGTGTGGTACTTTTCTGAACAAAATCCTAATGATCAGGCAAAAGTTATCTGTAAGAAGTGCGCAAAGACCTTTAGCCGAGGGAAAAATCTGAGAAATTTGAATACCAGTTGCATGCTAAGACATTTAACCACCATGCACTTGCAAGCGTGGATGGACTACCAAAACTCACATACCACATGTGCAACTGCTCCCAAAGAAGGTAGTCAGCAACACTACATTGTTTTCCCAACTGTAAGTCCACCGGTTAGCACACCACCAGCAGCAAATGTTGAGTTGTCGTCGCAAGGGCAAATCAGTTAGGGAATCACACTGTTATTGCAACGAAAGACTGAATCTAGGCCATCAGAAAGAACACCAACTCCATCACCGTCATCAACCCTCTCTCAGTCCGCCATGTCCACCGCTAGTTCGACCATATGCAGCTCTCAAGTCCAGCTCACCCTACCAGAGGCTATGAGTAGGGCAAGAAAGTACTCATCCTCTCATCTGCGTACACTGGGTTTGAACGCCCACATTGCCAAACTAATCTCGTTAGAGATGATGCCCTATCGGTTGGTTGAAAGCGCAGCTTTCCGCGAACTCATGGCCTACACAGTACCACGCTATGACCTACCCAGTCACCACTTCTTTTCTCGCAAAGCCATCCCAGCCCTCTACCTTCATGTGAAAGACCGCATTGTACATGCACTCAAGCAATAAGCGAGTGGAAAGGTGCACCTCACAATTGATGCATGGTCCAGTAGGCATGGCCAGGGCCATTACGTGTCCATCACTGTGCACTGGGTTAATGTGGTGGATGCAGGGTCCACAGGGGACAGCGGTGGTGGGACAGTGCTGCCTAGCCCACGGTATAGGAAACAGATGGCTGTAGGCGTTCGACCCTCCTCCTCCTCCTCCAGAAGTGAAAGCTCGTCCACAGAACGCAGTCGCAAGAGCACTCCATCCGCAGCTGCCAGTGTTGCACACGAGGTGTCCCCCTATTGATCAGCTAGTGGAAAGTGTCAGCAGGCTGTGTTGAAGATGATGTGTTTGGGTGACAGACACACCACGGAGGTACTGGCCGACTACTTTCAGCGACAAACTGAGTCATGGCTGGGCAGTGTACATCTTGAGGCAGGCAAGGTAGTTAGTGATAATGGCCGGAATTTTGTGGCAGCCATAGCCCTTTCAAAACTCAGACACATACCTTGCTTGGCTCACACCTTGAACCTGGTGGTGCAGTGCTTCCTCAATAATGATCCGGAGTTAGCAGGCCTGCTCCAGAAGGTCCGAAGACTGTGCTCGCACATCCGCCGGTCGCCGGTACACTCCAGTCGTATGCAGAAGCTGCAGCGATTGCTCCACCTTCCCAAGCACCGCCTAATTATCGACGTTGCAACAAGGTGGAACTCCACCCTGCACATGGTTGAGCGGCTGTGCGAACAGAGGCAGGCCATAATGCATTTGTGGGAGGATACACGGGCAGGCTCTTTGAGGGCAGACATGGAGTTGACAGGTGTGCAGTGGTCGAAGCTCAAAGACCTCTGTAAAGTCCTTCAGTGTTTTGAGGAATGCACACGGCTGGTAAGCGCAGACGACGCCATCCTAAACATGAGCATCCCACTTATGCGTCTGCTCATGCAAACTTTGATGCACATTAAGGAGCAGGTGTCTGCAGCCAAGGATGATGAGGAAGAGGAGGAGGGAAACCATGATGACAGTCAGCCATTGTCTGCTCCGGGAACTCTCCTGGACGAGGTGAAGGAAGAAGAGAAAGAGGAGGAGGAGGATGATGATGGGGATGATTATTTAGGGGAGGAGGATGCTTCTCGTGGGGCAAGAGAAAATGTTGGCGTGGCAAATTCTGGTACAGGGTTTGTGCGTGACTGGAGGGATGTGGATTTGCCAGAAAGTGCTCCTCCACCCAGCACTCGCAGTGCATCATTGACACCGGGAACATTGGCCCACATGTCAGATTATGCCTTGCAGATCCTAAAAAGGGACCCCCGCATTGCCAAAATGATGAACGATGACGACTACTGGTTGGCCAGCATCCTGGATCCACGCTATAAAGGCAAATTCCAAAACATCATGCCACAAGAGAACCTTGACCTAATATTGGCTAACAAACAAGCAACTCTGGTAAACAGGTTGGTTGAGGCATTCCCAGAACACAGCAGCGGTGATGGTTCTCACACGAGCCGTAGGGGCCGGGGGCAGCTTGGAAGAGGTGCTGGTGGTGCACACATCAGAACTGGCGTTGGAGACAGGGGTTTCATGACCATGTTGTGGACTGATTTTTCAAGTCCCGCTCACACGACTGGTAATACTGCATCGATTGAAAGTGACAGGAGACAGCACTTGTCAACTATGGTTACAAACTACTTCTCCCCCATATCGATGTTCTCCCTCACAGGTCATTACCATTTGACTATTGGGCCGCTAAACTGGACACCTGGCCTGAACTGGCACAATATGCCTTACAGGAGCTCGCTTGCCCAGCTGCAAGTGTGCTATCGGAAAGAGTCTTCAGTGCTGCTGGATCAATCCTGACAGAAAAAAGGACCCATCTCTCGACCCAAAATGTGGATGATCTAACCTTCATTAAAATGAAACATGCATGGGTTTCCAAGGATTTTGTCACACCTTACCCTGATGACACATAGGTTGCCAGCAAAATGGCTTTCTTTGGTCCTCCTCTCCTGGGACTTGACCAGTTTCGCCATTAGCAGCAGGTGAATGTCCCACATCAACATATGCCATTTTGTAAAACTCCCTAACTGGGCTGCCTCCTCCCCCATGGCCGGGGTCTCCACCTAGGGCACGCAACTGTGCGAGTGCCGTTGCCCTGGACAGGTGGGTGGGCCGACTCTTGGGCACGGGCACTGGCACAGGGTCCCTCATAGTGCAATCAAGTGTCTCTGATGGTGGGGGTGCACACCCACCGTCAGACACACTGCCGTACTATGAGGGGCCCAGTGCCAGTACCGATGCCCATGAGTGGGCCCCCCTTGCTTGGGCAGGGCCCCAGCATTTGCAATGTTTACCTCTCCCTGCTCCTCCGCTGTGTATTCTGAGCTGTCAAATCCTTCACTGGGACTGCCACTACAAATTTGGTGAACTGATAGAAGATGATGGTTAAGACGTAGCTATGCCCTGTCCCGCTGGCCAAGCTCTAGCTTCAGATGATCAATGGCTTCCATTTCTTATGGACGTCGACTCACAATGAGATGCAGTGGTGGTTTCTCATCAGCGTTCACAGTTTTCCTACCCACAGATGTGGGACATTCCAGCACACATTTTTAAATGTGCCCTCTCATGCCAATCCAATTGAATCGCCTACGGCCTGTGACTTCTGTGTTTTGCACTCCAAAGTTACGTGACAGATCATGATAGGCAGTGAGCACCATGTTTACATCTCTCCCTGTGATCAAAATTGGATGGATATGAGTAACGACGATGGGATAAACGGTACTGCGATACTGCAACACTTTCTTCACAAAGAAAGGTTTTTGCTGTCTCCACACACTAATTAATTGAGGGTCAGCATCGCCTCTGAGACTTGTGACGGAAGTTTTTCCCGTGAATAGTAATTCCTAGATTTCTGCAATCAATAGACTTTCTGTCAGTAATTGTATGCATCTCTTTTCCTATTGCGGAGATTCTGGACTTTCTTACTGAGACAGAAATATATATGAAGATTAAAAAATACCACCAAAAGTGTATACTGGTGTACGCTTCAAATACATTTCCTTTTTTCGACTTTTTAGATTGTTGTCTAATCCATACTGAGAACACGGAGATTTTAAATGTTTAAACTATGCTATATATACCTGCTATCCAGTGATAATGTACCCTTTCTCAACTTTGTACAATCTGGTCAAATCCATACTGGACCTGAGAACGCCTGAGTCTGCCTCCTGATCTATAGACATATATTTTTAATGTGTAAACTATGCTATACATACCTGTTATCCTGTGATACGGTACCCTTTCTCACCTTTGTCCAATCACGTCTAATCCATACTGGGCCTTAGGCCGTCTGAGCCTGCCTCCTGATATATAGACATAGGTTTTTAATGTGTAAACTATGCTACATATATACGTGTTATCCGGTGAAACTGTACCCTTTATCAACTTTCTAGAATCTTGTCGAATCCATACTGGGCCTGAGAATGGCTGCCAAGCTGTTAGGCAAGCTACAGCACCTGTGGTTTGGACACGTAATTTTTTGCATTTTTTCAGGAATGCCGGTTAGGCCTAATTCAGGAATTGCGGTTGACCTGCACTTACTGGGAAATCATCGTTCGCGGGGAATAATTGGAATCACAGATCCCCATCACTAACGGTGTTCAGCGGGTTATCTGCACCTGTAAGCGACAAAAGCTGGTCCTTTCAGTGTAGCACGCATGCAGCCCCGGACATGTAAGGCCATGATAGACCTGTTATTGCTCGATCTCGCGTGCCAGAGCCTCGCGTATCCCTCTAGTAAGCTTGACGCGTACCGCGGGGGCATGCCGGAGTCTCGTTCGTTAACAGAATAAAGCTGACAAATCACTAGCACAACTACAAACGGGCATACCACACCACACACAGAATTGACAAAACTTTCAATGTGTGCATCTTTTCTTGAGGTGGCATGGTAGTGGTTTCCCGGGTGGAGTCCAATTAAGCCGCAGGCTCCACTCCTGGTGGTGCCCTTTTGGACATTCCTTTAAGGTTCAGCTTTGCAATCATACTGCCCCCGGAAAGCAAATACTTTGCCTTCATGGACGCTGTTTGGAGGTTCGTGGGAATAATGCCGCCCGATAGCCAGTTGGCATAATTTATTGGTGGGAAGTCCGACGGTATATGATCGTGCTCGATTTCAGAATTTTTTTTTTTTGGTTTGTAATTTACATTTTTATTCCAGCCTTTCTTGACTTCATAAGGGAATGACAAGCCTATATCTGTGTCTCCTCCACCTCCTCCTTTTACTCCTCCACCTCTTTTCTAAATGTAGTTGCCCTTTTCCATATGTTAATTTTTTGTCTTCTGAGCATTTTTTCGGCTTTCGGACACCTTTTAAGGTGTTTTGGAATTGTTTTCTATGTGTTTGTATGTGTTTGTGTTTGCGTGCCATTGTTTTCAATGTGGTTCGACGAACATTCGACGAACTTGCCTCCTGTGCGACGAACCAAAACACTAGCGGGGTGGCTCAACACTACTCCTGATATATAGACGTACATTGTTAATGTTTAAACTATGCTATATATACCTGCTATCTGATGATACTGTACACTTTGTCTACTTTTTATATTCTTGTCTAATCCATACTGAGCTTGTAAGCGTCTCTGTGTGACTGATCGAATATATATGGAGATTGACAATTATCTTTTGACTGAATAGAGCTGTGCATTTCTGATACAGTGCCATATATCTGATGTTATTTTGTGTCTATTTTGGAAGATGCCTAAATGTCTGGGGTGAAACGGACAGGGTACTCCTGAAGATAGTTAGACTGGCCCGACAGACCGCTGCGGTACCGTAGATGACAGTATGACCCTGCAATATTCCTGGAAAAGTGAGGGACAGCACAGGAAAAGGAAAGGCTATGATGTGTAAAGGATCCTGTGCTGTACCTGTGACTAATCTGGATGAGATAAGACAAGAACTGAGTAAAATTGTTTGTTTAAAACTGGATCTGGACTCTGTCTGTCTTTGCATGGTGTTTGGGAAAGGAAACCCCCAACCGACTGGAGAGGACTTTGCTGTGCAAGTAAGTGAACCATCAAATGCACCACAGAAGGGACAATGTCTTTATGTGAGGGCTAGGGTGTGCCAGTACTGCCACCCTCAGCCACGACTACCCCCCTTGTCCCCGTTACACATGTACAAAGTACAAATAATCTGAGTTCATTTTTTCCTTTGAAAAATACTGTGTTGACTTGCTGCTTTCTTGTGCATAATGAATAAATAAAAAATGAGTAATTCAAATGTAGCTGTGTAAGCAGCCAGCCCGGCTACACCAAATCACTGATCAATGACATAGGCACTGCTGCTGTCACCTTTTCTAGCTATGTCTCCCCTTATCAACTGAATGCCTGTATTATTTGAAGAGTATTACACTAATCTTCTCTCCTGTAGTTTTACAGCACACAATGTCTGGAGTATTTGTCCAATGCTTTAGGCCTTACTCCCTATCTTTATATGTGAGCACCGATGTACTGTCACTATCCTAAATTCCAGAAAAATGTCTGCTGCACTCATTGCCTCTGCTTTTATACAGGCTATGATAATTGTTGACAGCAGAAGTTAATTTCCTATAATTTGACAGAAAATTCAATTTGCATTGAATTAATCCACTTAGGCCGGTTTCACATTAGCGCTTTTTAAGCGCACGCACGGCCGGGGGTAGCTCCGCCCCCGAGCCGGCTCTCTGCCCGGCGTGCCCGCCCCTTGCTTGTAGCGCCGCCTCCTAGCGTACAGCGGCGCCTGCGATCGGCACACCCTATCTTTAGCATAGGGTGCGCAGATCGTGCGCAGGCCGTGCGCTAGTTGCGCTTTGACCTGCGCTGCGCACTTCTGACGGTGCGCCGTGCGTGCCAAAATCCGAAAAGTTCAATTTTGGCGCGCACGGCGCACCGTCAAAAGTGCGCAGCGCAGGTCAAAGCGCAACTAGCGCATGGCCTGCGCACGATCTGCGCACCCTATGCTAAAGATAGGGTGCGCCGATCGCAGGCGCCGCTGTCCGCTAGGAGGCGGCGCTACAAGCAAGGGGCGGGCACGCCGGGCAGAGAGCCGGCTCGGGGGCGGAGCTACCCCCGGCCGTGCGTGCGCTTAAAAAGCGCTAATGTGAAACCGGCCTTATCTCTACCAACCAAGTCATTTACAATTGAGCAACGCAGCTCCCACTAGGTGAGGCATGGCCTCACTCAATACAAGTGTATGAAGTGATGCCACGCCCACTAGTCAGGCTCTGGCCGGGAGTTTGTATAACTCATCCTTACCCATCGATCCCGGCTCAGAAACAGGTGAATTGTCGAAGAGCACAGTGCATGCACTAGGGGAATCCATAAGTTTGCAGTCACACAGAATGACTGTAGACATTATTTTAGACCAGACAACCCTTTTAAGCCTTATTCATAAGTGCATGTCCATTTTCCATAAAAAATCAGACCTTTTTTAATCAATGTATTTATCCATTTTAATGAGTATGTCATCAATTTAAAAAAAAATGGATGAAGGTTTCTCAAGTGTCTACCAGTAACCAGTCCTTGAAAAACATAAGGAATACCAAAGCCCCCCATGTGCAGTCCATTTTGTGGACCTACTTTCTTGAATGGATGAGTTTGATCTGTAAATTGGACTAGAAAAATACATGTCTCCTCTCCTTGTATGCAAACTATTGCTTTGCAAAAAAAAAAAAAATGTGCCGATAGCCCCATAGTGAATTAAGAGTTTCTGTACTGTCCATGGAAACACACGCAGCACACAGAAAAAAAACACTGACATCTGAACAAGCCCTTACACTGACTTACAGTATGTTCTTTCTTTGGGTTAGATTATTATTTTGCATAGTCTATATTTTTGGGGTTATGTATAGGAAGGCATTTAGTATTTGAAATTGTGTTGTCACTCTTGTAAGAAAGAACCTATTCTTGTTTCAATGCTATGGGTCAGGGGCCCTTATCGCTTGTGCTGTCCTTGTAATGTTCAGTGCAGGATTGTGGGCAAGATAGAACATTGTTCCTGCAAAGGCTCCTCTGTAGTCTGCTTGCTGCTGATGTTAGAGATTAGTAAGAACTATGGAGCTAACAGTTGTTTTAATTTGTTGTAGAATAATACACAGACATAAACCCAGCGGGGATAACACATTAAAAATACGGGCATATAAAACTGGAAAAAAAGAAAATAACTGAAACAAAGAGTGCAATAACAATAAATCTAAAAATAATTACCTGTAATAAATGGCATATTTTCATAGCTTTAATGCAAACTGCCAGGTGTTAGACAATGTTGGAGATGAGTCACAAGCAAAATAAAGTCTAAGCATGTGACAAGACAATACAGCGGAATGGCAGAAACGTAGATTAACCACCTGTCTTACGCTCGGAGAAAATAAACACTTTTGTTTTGTTCATAACCAAACCAATTAAGCCTCTGAACACAGAACATGCGCTGACAATTGAAAGCATTTTAAAGAGAATATGCGCTAATAAACTTAACACTTCTACTTTCGAGTGCAGAACCATAAATCAATTTAGTGCCCCAATGTTACGCAGATAAATAGCTACAAATTATTCTACGTGACAATGGAAGACATGGAAGCATATGAATGATGAAATAGTCCCTTTCCACCCGGCCATTCAATTGAGAACAATTCTATCCATAGTGTAAAGAGCGGAATATCACATCTGGCCACATTTGCAAAGGATGAATATGTTGCAGATTTCTAGAGGAGATTTTTGAAAGAAAACAACAAAACAAATCTAAAGTACAATGCAAATGAATTGAATGTTAATGAGTATTGTGTTGTGTGTCCTGAAATGGATACTCTATATATGAATTCCTCAATACTGTTCTCCCTGTTGTCTTGCAGTTTTTCCCCAGTTCTGCTTTATTGCTGTTTACAAGCAATCCAGACGTACTGCATTTACAACTGTCTGTCATTCTGCTAATTGGGGAGAATTATTAAGCTAAATGCACAAATAGTAGCACAACCAGAATGCCACCATAAAACCATCTTTCATGACTTGCACCTTATTTACTATGCTTAAGGCTGGTTTCACACTAGCGTTTTATCGCACAGCGCATCATGCGCTATCGGTCGCATGCGCAATTGTCCCCTATCTTTAAAATGGCAGGCGCAGTGTCTAGTGATTGCACGCATGCCTCAGCGTTTTCGTGCATTGCGCATTTTCCAGGTGTGCGACTAGACGCGCCGGACGCTACATGTTGCATTTTTGGTTCCGCCCAACAACATTAAAAAATTGCATGCGCGCGAGTGTGCACGCAATGCGCAAAAAAATAGCATTATAGTCTATGGGGTCGCTGACATGTGCTGTGAATAGCGCATGTCAGCGCTTTGTGAGCACGCACAATTTCAGAGTAAACAATGTCTAGATACTTGTTTAATCCACCCCCTAAACAAGCAACATTGTTTTGGAGGAGTGTACATAAAAGAAGGGGTCTCTAGTGCCAGACCACTTACTCTACAGACAGTCTGCAAGAGACAAGAAGCCCTGGAAGAGAGAATACACCCACCCAGCAAGAGACAAGACACAACTTTGGATAACAGCTTAAGCAGCTAAAATGTGAGTATTCTAAAATCTATATATGTGTGCCTGTCCTTTAAAATATATTATGTAATAATGTTTTTTTTTATTACAGCATGTCTTCTGGATCCGAATATTCGCTATCCCAAGAAGAACTGGCCCAAGCAGAGCGTGAGGTGAGGATTTTGCTGCCTTTGTGTAAGTATAGCGGCCTCTACAAGTGGGTAATAATTTGTGTTCTTTTACAGACCTCAGCATCGGACCTGGCAAGTGAGGCAGAAAAGTGGGAGCAGCCTAGCCAAGTCACGGCGAGGAGACGTAATGTAAGTACCCAGTCTTTGAAGGTCCCTTTTTTTTAACATTATTTTCTATTCCTTTTTTTCTGTCCTGTTTTTCATCTTCTATATCTTTCTTCTTTTCTGTTTTCTTTTTTTTCTATTTGATTCTCATCAATTTCCAAGATTATAATATTTTTTTTTCTAGGTTCCACAACGGGATGAAGACATCTATCTTGACAACGAGCACATGATCCACCTTGTCCAGGACCATGTCCCAATGTGGGACAGCCATGACCAGCAGTACAAGGACATTTTGGTGACCTGGCAGCTCTGGAATGAGGTGGCGGCAGCTTTGATGGAGGACTGGTACAGCGCCTCTACAGCTTCCAAAAAGGCGTTTAGTAAGTATTTCCCTGCTGTGTGATGCCGCATTGACTCTTGTTTCTGAGGATACTGTTGTGTTTCCTGATAGATATATTCTATCAGGGAAACATAGCAGTGTCCTCAGGATCAACAGTGACTGCTTTGTGTTTTTTACTGCTGTATTGATCATGGCAAGAATCTTGTTCATGGGGATACTGTTGTGTTTCTTGATAGATATATTCTATCATGAAACATATCGTTGTCCTCAGGAACAACAGTGACTGCATTGTGTAATGTAATGCTGCATTGATCATGCTTTAACTGTTGCTGCTGATGATACTGGTGTGTTTCTTGCAAGATATATTCTTGCAGTAAACACACCAGTGTCCTCAGGATCAACAGTGACTGCATTGTGTATTGTAATGCTGTATTGATCATGCTTTAACTCTTGCTGCCAATGATACTGGTGTGTTTCTTGCAGTGGTTCAGTGGCAAGGACCAGAACAAAGTACCACTATCATCCTGAGTTGGCACTCCTAAGACCGATCCTTGCCACCAGAGCATAAGTATTATATATATTTTTTTGAAATAACCTGTGCTTTTCTATTCCACAGCTGATGCTTCTTATAAATGCATGATAGTAATGTTTTACTTTTCTTTACAGAGCACCTGGAGCAGCACCCTGCAACCTGTCCCTGGAGCGGTCCTTCATCGATTGACCTCGGACCCGTCCCAGCCATCCGACAGCCAGGAAGCAACTTGCAGGTCAGCAACACGGACAGCTGGTGACCAGGAAGCTGGTCAATCAGGTGTTCTCCTGTCCCAGGTCTCTGCCACTGGTTATGCGGGCACTACCCGCCAGCGGTAGTCGGTACAGGCAGGTGACTCCTGCCCCAAAGATGCACAAGAAACAAAAGGCTTTGTTTGTCACTCCCCCTCTCCTTCTAATGTTTCTCAACCTGCCTCCATTTCCATCCCTGAGCTCCCTTCCCCCACTACTTTAGTCGCCCCTTCACCTAGAACCCCTTCCTCAACTTCCAGCCGTTCCTCGTCTCTCCACACCCCCAAAGTATCGCACTCTTCCCCCAAACATCCTTCAAAATAAAACATTTTTTTTTTAAATAAATGTGCAATTCTGCTTTCACAAAATACGGTTTCATTAATGTGTCTTTTGCCGCCTACACACAATGCGCCGTACACTTTGCATTTTTGCCACCACATAGCTCGATTACTGACACATGTTTCTTGTGTCAGTCTTGGAGATATGTGTAGTCAAAAACACAAATCTGTATGACTTGTATTTTCCCCACCAGTCTCTTCAGTCAGCTAATATTATACAGGCTGAATAGAGGATGGTGTTGAGTGCAAGGCATATCTATTGTTACCTTGCCAGGTATCATAAAAAGTTAGTTGACTATGGTGTTTTTTTTACCATCATCATTTAACTTTTTGTGATACAAGGCAAGGTGATTCTAGATATACCTTGTAATTAACCACATCCTCTATTCAGTGAGTGTTGATAAACTGAGGAGATGATGGGGAAAATGCATGCCATATGTACTGTTACGATTGAGTCACCGAGGAGGAAAAAACAAAGCACAAGCTCAGCCCAGAAAATCAGAGAGGTTGGAATCTAGTGGATTGCAGACCCCTGATCCTATCACACAACTAGCAGTAGCCGTGGAGTGTTCCTACGGTGATCCTATACACCTCGTAACAGCCGGAGATCTACACAAGCCTAAAGAGAGAAAAGAGAAAAACTGACTGCCCCAGAGCAGACCCCAAAGCAATAGGCAGCCCCCAACATATAATGACGGTGAAGCAAGATGAAAACACTAACACAGATAGAAAGATAGGTTGAGCAAACGATGGGGCCAAAGCTAACTAAAAAGGACAGGACAGAAAAGCTGCTGTCTGCAATCCGAGAGAACCCTGCCAAAAAATACTACCAACACAACTGATAAGCAAAAAGGACCCTGAAGTCACTAGACTTCAAACCCTATATCAGCACTCAGAATATTCTGGAAGCAGAGCAAAAGAGAACACTGATCAAGGAAAAAGAATCCAGCACACCCCCGGCCAGGGATGGCTGAACTCAAAAAACAAGGTAAACAAAACCAAAACTAATAAGTTCAATAGCAGAGCAAAAACTTATCTTTGGGAAGCAGGAATCAGACTGGTCTCCAAGAATCCAGCAGAGAAATCACCAGCGACTCAGAAGGGCGTCGGCTTCCTTATATTCAGTCTGTAGTTCCCGTTACCCAGTCACGATCCACCTGATCAGGTGTTTGGTTTCTTTCATCCAAATCATCCTCACTACCTTCCTTCACCAGAAGAGGGAGATCCTCGGACACAAAAGATGAATGAACAGATGAGCTCACAACAATTTACAATACCTTGGCCTTGTGTCATAACTATCACACCTGGGCAGGTGAATACACATGAGTTTTAACCTGCAGTGTCGCTTCAGTCTGCATATATTTCCATCAGACTGTAGCGATGCTGCAGTTTACCTCTTATGTGTATTCTCCTGCCCATGTGTGATAGCCTTCTGAAGTCAGGATGTGCTACTTTTGGCATCTTCACTTCAGCATGACACCGGGCCTGGGGATTGGAGAAGTTGTATAAACTTTATTATGTCTACAGTCTGCGTTCAAACTGAAGCCACAGTGATGATGCTACTAATAATATTTATAGTCACAGCATTAGGTGTCATACATAGTGAGAGATGCTACTGCATTCCCAAATCACTATTTTTTTTTGTTTTCAAATAATTTTATCGTTTTTTTTAAATAAACAGGGTAGGGAAAGGAAGGTAGAAAGGGAGGGAAGGGAGTGGGGAATAAACCACCTTGTACAGGTACGGAAAAAAATTTAAAAACTAGAGAACCCACAAACAGGCATAGAATAACATATATCGAATAACAACATAAAAGAAAAAAAAAGAAAAAATTGACAATCCTTATTATGGGGTAACATTCTTGGAAGGAGATAAAGCATCCCAGTACTAAAGCGCCCAGGTTTAAACTTCAAAATATAGTGCCTCTTGTTAAGTCTAGTTGATATGAAATTTGTTGTTCCAGGTCTTCCATTTTTTTGAGTATTTGTGAATGTGATTATTGTTAATCGCAAATCTGCGTTCTAAATCGCTGTGTTGGCCTATCTTGTCAAGTATGTCTGAAAACTTGGGAACCTCTGCTTTCTTCCACCATTGTGCTAACATGGTCTTGGTCACTAAGAGAATGTGTATGATAATGTGTCTTACCGAATCATCAAATTGTTCCATGTCTAAAGAAAGAAGTGCTCTTTCGGGTGTAATTATGAAGTCCTTAGCAATGAGGTTAATGTGCTGTGTGACTTGAAGCCAGAGGTTTTTGATTTTTGAACAACCCCAGAAAATATGGTAGAGGTTCCCTTGGTGTCCACAATCACTCCAGCACAAGGAAGATAGCTCTGTGTTAAAATGCGATAACCTCGTCGGGGTATAGTACCACCTATTTAACAATTTGAAATAACTCTCATGAAGACCCATTGATATGTTGGAATTGTAAGTGTTTTTGATGGCATTGTTCCAGTTCTCGAGACGGATATCAGCACCAAAATCGGACTCCCATCTCTTCATGTATATGTTTTTTTGGCTTGTTAGGTCTTTGACAACAGATCTATACAAATTACGCAGACTCCAGAGGTTTTTATTTTTAAGGTTGCACAGTAGTGAAGATAGCATTTCATAATTCAAAGTCTTCCCTTTTATGAATTTCCAAATTCTGTCTTTCAACATGGTGTAAAAGACTAGCTCAGAGGACGGTAAATTATATTTAACCCTAATCTCACCGAATATCAGGAACTCCACTCCACTAAAAACATCCCCCACCCTTTTAATTCCAGATTTCCCCCAAACCTCCGGTATCGGGAGATCATCCATCAGTGCCAATGAAGATAGAGGCAACTTTAAGATTTGCTCTGCTTTTTTGATATTTTTAATCGGCTTAATGAGATCCCTCCAGGCTGAGATTATCGGCCGGAATATAGGATGAGATGAGTTCGCACTGGGCTTTTGCAGAAGGAAGTGAAAGAAAAGCTTTTGAATGGAACCTCTATCACTAGCATCTCTCTCCAAGCCATACCAAGCTGGATGTGTCATGTTTTCAGTAAACCAGTGCCAGCTCTGTTTGATGAGCGAGGCCTGATAATAAGCGTATATGTTGGGCAGTCCTGCGCCCCCATGTTTTTTATTTTTGTACATCAAGTCTGCAGATATTCTTGCTTTTTTACCTTTCCAAATAAATAGTCGGATGAGCTCTTGAGCTTTATCAAAGGCTTGGCGTGGAAAGCTAACTGGTAAAGTCCTAAATATGTATAAAATTTTGGGAAGGATAAAAGTTTTGACTGCCAGAATCTTCCCAAAGATGGAAGTCTCTAGCTGAGCCAAAAAGGATAGATCGCCTGTAATAGTCTTTATAATGCTGTCTAAATTGGCCCTAACTGTGGCTTGGATTGATCCTGCTATTCTAACCCCTAGATAGACAATCTCTTTCTCCTCCCAAATGAACTGGGTTTGGGCCTTTATTTCGCTAATTTCATATTGTTTCATGTTTAGAGTTATAAATTTTGATTTGTTTGGGTTTATCTTAAAATAAGATGCTCTAGAGAATTTTTCTAGTTCAACTGAAAGGGCTTTAATGGAGTTTGCAGGATCCAGTAGCGTGAGGAATAGATCATCTGTGAATAATCCAATTTTAAAATTTCGTGATGGCAGTTCAAAGCCTTTAATATCATTGTTTATTCTTATTTTTTCGGCTAGGGGCTCTATGGCAAGCACAAATAGAAGGGGGGACAGGGGGCACCCCTGTCTCGTGCCATTGGTAATGTCGAACGGGTCGGAGAGGAAATTGTTTGCATAAATCCCTGCACTCGGACCCGAGTACAAGGCGAAGACTGTTGATAGAAACTTCTCATCAAAGCCAAATCTAGCGAGAGTTGCTTTTAAGTAAAGCCAGTTTAGCCTATCAAACGCCTTCTCGGCGTCCAGTGCCAGAAAAGCAGTTTGGGTTCTCAGGTTGGTCGCTAAATTTATCAGATTTAACACCCTTCTAGTTCCGTCTGAGGCCTGGCGGCCCTCTGTAAAGCCTATTTGATCATCCACCAACAGACGTGGAAGGATGTTTTTTAATCGGTTTGCAATGATCTTTGAGTAGATTTTAATATCGCTATTTATGAGCGATATTGGCCTATAGCTCTGTATCCTCTCGGGGTCTCCCCCCTCCTTTGGAATCATGATAATTGTTGCCTCTAACATCTCCTTTGGGAAGGAACCCCGAGAGGACGCCAGATCAAAGACGGAAGCCAGAATTTTTGAAAAGGATTTATAGTAGTCTCCAGAGAAGCCATCCTGCCCTGGTGATTTTTGGGACTGCAGTTTCTTGATAACGTCAGCAATTTCTCTCTCTGTAAAGGGGCTATTGACATAACTCAAGTCCAGCTCATCGACTCTTGGTAGATCAATACTCTGTAGAAAAGAATCTACAAAATTCGAGTTAACCACCGGTGTTTGGGGGTCATCTTTCAGGTTATAGAGATTTTTAAAGAATTCTGCAAACGAGTTGACAATGTCCCTAGGGTGAGTTTTGGGGTCACCCGAGGTAGATCCTATCTTATTTATTCTCCTTTTAATTCTTTCTCTTTTTAATTTCCTCATCATAAACCTGGTAGGCTTGTTAAGAGACGCATATGATTTGTACCTAGATGCTTTGATGATTGCATCATATTCCTGGTAGATTTCAGATCTCAAACTCTGTCTAAGTCTCAAAATCTCAGCCTGGACGGTCTGGGAAGGAACTTTTAAGTTTGTTTGTTTTTTCTCTAGATCATTAATTTGGGCCTGTAGGTTTGAAATATTTTCCCTATTTCTCTTCTTATGTTTAGAAAGAATTTGCATAAGACACCCCCTCAGGACCGCTTTATGGGCGTTCCAGACCGTGAACTGATCTACTTCACCAGATACGTTTTCCTTGAAGTAGTTTAAGAGAGCATTTTCTCTCTTGTTTGTACTCTGGTATATATAGCAAAGCTGAGTTAAGCTTCCAGCGGAATGGTTTGTCAGGGGGAGGACCCACAAGGAAGTCAATGAGAACCAGGGTATGATCCGAGATGGACTTCTGCATGAAGCGAATGTCCTTAATTTTGGACAGAGTGAATATGTTAGTAAGTAGAAGATCTATCCTGGATGCTGTCTTATGTACATCAGAAAAGTGGGAATACTCACGTGACGATGTATTCAAGCAGCGGAAAGCATCATAAAGCTCATTTTGAATTAACCAGTCTTTTAAAGCTGGGACCTTGTGGCGAACTAAAGAGGATGAATCAATGCTGCTATCTGGGACAATATTAAAGTCGCCCAATAAGATGAGTTCGCCTGTTTTAACTTTGTCAATTTTTTTGATAAGCTTGTTCAAGAAACGAATGTGTCCCTTGTTGGGTGCGTATACATTCACTATTGTGCATGGCCTTTCATGGAGTAAGCATATGAGTATATGAAACCTGCCCAAGGAGTCTGGTATTTCTTTGATGAGCTGAAAAGGAACGGTGCCACCTACCAATGTGATGACCCCAGCCTTTTTCTTTGTGGAAAGTGACTTGTACATGTGTGGGAAGTTCTTGTGCTGGAAGACCGGGTGTCGATCGGAAGCCAGTTTAACCTCCTGAAGGCATACCAATTCTGCCCGGGTTTGGTTGATCTCCTTCCATACCGCATACCTCTTATTCGGACTGTTGAGCCCCCTAACATTGTACGATAAAATTTTCATCGTTAGAATGCAATATCAAAACAGGAAAGGGAAACAAATAGAACAAAAAAAAAAAAATTAAGAACTTGAGAGTTCTCCTGGAGGACTCCAAACTGGTTGGTGTCTCACCTTAGATCGGGGGAAAAACGAGAAAACATGAAGTGGCAAGTTCCCACAGTGACAACGATAAACTGTAATTACGGGTACTAATATTCATGTTCAGGAAAAGGAAATAATAGTGACCCCCTAATAAATTCAAACATAAGACAAAGGTCAAGCCTAATCCCTATCTCTAAAGGATGGCTCATCCATCAGGAATTTAAGAAACCTCTGACCCTCATGAGGAGTATAGATGGGGTAGTGTTTATCTTTATACCAGACTAAAAGCTTGGTAGGGAAACCCCATCTATATGACACTCTAAGTTCCCTAAGTTTAGAGGTCAGATCTCTGAAGGAGCTTCTTGCGTCCATAGTCTCTTTGGAAAAGTCTTGGAAAATCTTAAGATCCTTATAAGGCTCAGGGGGTGAACCTCTCTCTGGCAAAGATTTTAAAACCTTCTCCTTGGTTTCAAAGAAATGGACCCTGAGGATAGTGTCCCTGGGCTTTTCCTGTGGGACCCCTTTGGGACGTGGGAGGCGGTGTATACGATCGATATTGACTTCTAATTCTGTCAATTTTGGCGATAATTTTTTAAACAAATTTTTGGTGTAATCAGAGAGATCTGCCTGGGAGACTGACTCAGGGATACCTCGTATCTTTAAGTTATTTTTCCTGCTTCGGTCTTCCAGATCCGTCAATTTGTTTTTAAGGGAAATAACCTCCTTTTTGAGGAGTGAATTCTCCTTTGAGAGGTAGACTATGTCCTTCTCCGCCTGCACCATCTTTACCTCATATTTCTCAACCTTTTGGCTAAGATTTCTGCAAGTTTCCTGTAGGGCCTTGGCCTGAGTCTCAAACCCTATTTTTAGGGCATCACTAAAGGACTGGAAGAGATCCGCCATGAATCCTTCAGTGGCTTGTTTGTTGGACTTCTTGTATTCCCCCAGGTTAATGGATGGAGGAGGAACCTCAAACGAAGGGAATGGGCCTCCATTATCCCTCCTAGGCTTCTGCCTTTCAGGGCTTGTGTTTGGAGTATAGTCAGCTGAGACACTGTCGGAGTCCTCAGATGAGAGACTCCCAGTCTTTCCCTGATCGCCTGGTCCCTTCCTTTTGTTTGATTTGGAAGTGTCCATTTCCTCCGTAAGAGTCTCAATTGGAGGGGGGTTTAATGTTGCCCCCTAAATTTTAATTTTTTTGAGGCGTTTCAGGTTGTGTTTTAGATAGGGTTTTGGTCAATGAGCTATTAGTACCTGATCCCCCTTTTGCAACATTGACAGATGCAGGGTTCTGAGATTTTTTTAGATAAGGCATTTTTGGCTCGTCTCCTTTCAGGGGTGACCTAGATTTTGTTGGGCTTAACAAATTAGAGATATCGTTGTATGATTTAGAGTGTGCCCCAAAATTGTGCCTCGTGACCCTGTGTGGGCTATTGGAAGCTCTGCCCCTACCTGACTGCATCTTGGTTTGCCACAAACCCTTCCCAGACATCAGATCTATGACCCCTTTAAATTATTCAATCAAGCAAGTTAAGAAAAATGGTCAAAAAGCAAGTTTCCCAAAGGAGTTAACTGAGAGACCATTAGTGAGCGCGAGTAAAGTCACACAATTCTGCAGTATCAATATCAGCAGCCCACTGTATCTCTGATCCTCCGTTGAAATAAAGGTAATCTTCTGTTAATTCACTGGTCAGATGGATACCAGGCACCAGGACCACCAGCCATGAACTGCAGACTCTGTTATATTGTATGCCTGCGCCGCTCATATGCTGAAAGCAGCCAGTGAACAATCCCTAGGGACGTTATATGGGGATAAAGAGTGCCTCCCAGATGCTTGTGTCCTTTCCCCAGTACCCCTGTGGTTAAGTCTCTGCTGTGTTGTACAGTTCGTGGGAGTATCTGTGCCTGTCACAGGGGAGATCGCTGACTGAACGCTGCAGGGCCTGTGACGTCAGATCTGCTCAGTGCTGACAGGCTGAAAGCTGGGAGCGGTCGGATCTACTTCCCATTGAAGTCTATTGTGGCTGTGAACACTAATCAGCAGCCGAATCTAGTGGCCCAAACTCAGATGTGCCTCACCTCTGCTGTCTTCAGAGGCTCCCCCTGTGCTTGTCGCCCCCTGTCCGGTCCTCAATGTGGCTGTGGAACGCTGTTCTTAGCCATTCTGATGTCTGTTCAATGGGTCCAGTGGTATCCCTCCGCCTCTCTGTTCTGTGACAAGAAAGTAATCCCTGCTGGTGTCCTCTGCTTATATCCTCAGTGTGTCAGTCCAGAAAGGGTCCAGATCAGCTCCTCTGCCCCCACTCTCCTCACCCTGGCCGTGAAACTTCCTGATTTCAGCGGCACTCAGTCAGAAATCCAGAGGGGAGATTGTACATAGTACCGTATCCCTCCGCCGCAGCCATGCCATTATCCTCTGCACCCCGCAGGCAAAAACATTGCAGGTAGTTAGAATCAAGTTGTGCCTTACCGGGAGGATTCCAAATACAGTCCTTATTGTCCTTATTACCAGCGATTAGCCTCCAGATCAGTCCTGGCTTATATACAGCCCACAGTAGCACTCCAGTCACATCCAGGAAGGCAGATGGTGGGAAGGTGATGTCCCTCTGTTTCTCCTACACCACTACTGTCCCAAGCTTTTAAAAGTTCATATCTTCAGTCTCCTTTGGACCAGGGTCCTAGTTTTAGGCTCAGAATGTGCACCAGAGTTTCAGGAATAGAATAGGGTCCAGTATGGGTTGTTTTTGTTAACCCTTTGCACGCTTTTTTGTTGCTTTAGTGTGTGACTGTGGGAGCTTAGAGCTCTTGCCTCCTACATGCTCAGAGCCCAGGCCACGCCCCCCCAAATCACTATTTTTAACATCAGGCCAGGTGACACAAAAAATTAGTTGTATTATGTCCACCGTCGCAGCAAATTGAACTTAAAGTGTTTAGATGATGAAGATCATACAACTTGTGTGTATGTATAGTCACCTGGTCAGGAGTACTAGTAAATTCATGATACACAAAACACAGCATCATGAATTCACTGGTACACCTGGCCAGATGATTACTGTATTGAAGTGTAAAAAGACAGAGTGCACTCGGTACAGGTATCAACACAGGTTTTTTATTAACATACACACAAAAGAAAACTTTTTTACACCATTTGCTCTTGCCATTCCACCCGTCCCACATCTGAGTTGAAGTAGGCCACAAATTGGTCCCTCATTTGGCCAACTTTAACGGATGACCTGAGAGGGAGCTGAGTAAATTCAGGCAATTGGTTAGGAGCTGCATCATCGAGTTCAAAGTTCGGGTGCTCTCTAGCCATCACAAAATTATGTAGAACCACACAGGCCTTCACCACCTCATCCACTGTTTCCAGTTTCAGATTAATGGCTGTCCAGAGAATGCGCCATCTGGAGACAAGTATACCAAAGGCACACTCAACAGTTCTTCTTGCCCTGGTCAGCCTGTAATTAAAAATTCTTTTGGTGTGGTCCAAATCCCGGCTGGAGTAGGGTTTGAGCAGGTTTTGGCACATCTGGAATGCCTCATCCCCCACCATTACAAAGGGCTGTGGTGGACCTTCGGTGTTGGGAAGAGGACGTGGCATGGGAAAATTGAACTGGTTGCCATAAAACCTCAGGCCCATGTCAGAGTTCTTAAAAGCCTCGGCCAAATGCATCAATGTCAACTGCAACAAGCATACAGTCTGCATCGAAAATGGCCATGATTACTGTAGAAAAGTACTTTGTATAGTTATAGTACTCAGAGCCTGTTCTTTTTGGTTTTATAATACGGATGTGTTTCTCATCAACGGCACCAAAACAGTTTGGGAAATTGCAGACTGTCCAGAATCTTTCAGCAATTTCAATCCACCTTTCCACGGTGTGCAGGGGCATAAATTCGGGACAGAGAACAACCCACAAAGCCCGGCAGGTGTCCGCAACAATTTCAGACAAGGTTGATATTCCAATCCGGTACTGGAAGTGCAGTGAAGAGAGGCTCTCTCCAGTAGCCAGGAATCTGGGAAACCGAGAAACAACAAAAATTAATATTTGTGTATATGGATTTTTACAACACCAAAAAATAAAATTTAAAACAAGAAAAAAAAATGGCATACAAATAAATATGCAGCCTTTTCTTTACTACATGGCACAAAAATAATACTGCATCCTTTGGTTAACTACATGGCAGAACAATAATTCTGCCAGCTTTGGAATAGTACATGTGAGAACAAAGAAAATAATGCAGGCATTGGTTTTGCAATACTACATGCCATAATGTGACCAGGAGCCATTCCTCAGGAGGAATCACATGACGGAGCTATGTGTTCTGTCTCTGGATGGCATCTTGGACACGACCAAACAAATACCTGAAGCTTTGTTGGGACATCAGTGTGTAATCAGCAAATTTATTCGGGTTTGCCTGGAGCTTGCTGTAGAGGGTGTGGTATGCTCCACGGCTCTCCCGGAGTTCAATAATCAGATGTATCCACACACGCCACCGCTGCCGTCTTCCCTGTCTCTCTCTCTCCCTTTGTTGATGGCAAGCAACTGCATAAGCCTGAGCCATCCTGATGTCCAGATCCAAGTTGAAGTGAAAACTCTTCTAGCGCAGATCCATGTTGTCAAGAGAAAATTAAAGCAAATGTGAAGAATTCAGCTGTAAAGTGGGTCTATATAAAGAATTCCCATAACACAAGCCCACTGCTGTCCCATTGGTGGAGTCTGTTGCAAGAATTTTTCAAGGATTTTCCTCCTGTGATTATGACACCATGCACATAACAAATGCAAACGCATGGAAAAACGCATACAAACGCAGTGTTTTTTGTCATAATGCACACAATGATGCGACAAAAAATTGCAGCGTTTACAAGCGTTTGTAAGCATTTTTTGCATGATTATCGTGTGTGCTCGAAACGCTGCGCACAAAAAGGTGCAAGTGTGAAACTAGCCATAGATACTTTTTACACCTTGTCCAACAAGGGAGCAGCTCATATCCCAAATGGCAAATCAGGAAAGAAACATAGCCTAATAAGAAACATCTCAAGCCACAATTGGCACACATTCCTGATAAGCCGAGTAATAGGTGGTATAAATTAAAGGTTCATTTACACCAGCTGTATGCAGCGTTAAATGACTTTTGATAAGCAGCATGTTTGCCAGTCAGCGGAAATTTAATAGTCTGCTGAGACAAGTAGGCCATGCTTTAGATGCTGTTCTCAACAGCTTAAGTTCCTATTTACACTGGGGAGCGTGCTGCCGAGATTGATCTTTTAGGCGCTTTGCTCATTCGCCAGGTGATTTGCAGTCTGTTTACATTACATGATTATTGGGAAACAAGCATTAAAAATAACACCTGTTCTAAATATCTTGCAATGTCAGGGTAGGTTCACACATCTGTTTTCTCTCCATCCGAGAAAATCTGTTTGATTATGCTAATCACACTCTTATCAGAGTTTGATCAAAATGTGATCAGAGTGTGACCCGATTTTCTCAGAGGTAGAGAAAAAAAGTTTCTCCACTTTCTCCATTACGTCAATTCGTAAAAATCGAAGAGCACTTGGATCTCATCTGAGTGCGGTCCAATTTTTATCCTGGCCCGTTAGTCATGAATGGCGGAGTGCCATTCGATTCTCAGAGGCAAATCGTGCATGCTGTGAGTTTTTCCTTGTACTAACACTGTGTATATAGATTAGGAAGAACATACCCCGCTTCCTCCTCTGGAACCAGTGAACTTGTGATCACTGAGTGTACGGACGGAACAGGAGCTGCTGTGTTCTAGGAACCAAAACAACTCTGCTGTGCAGTCAGAGGCTGCAATTCCCCTGTAGCTGAGGTTGATCTACCACTGGTATAATCTGTGTTGCTGAAAATGGGCCAAAGAGATCAAGGAACAAAATTCCACCTGAAAAGTGAACAGCTTCTCCCACAGACACATAAAGAGACCCATAGACTGTTCTTGGAGGTGGCCCTCTTCAGTCTGTCTCCACCACTGATATAAGCTCCAGCTATGGGGGAAATCAGAAAAAAAAGGAATGTATTGATTTGTTAAAATGGCCCCCAAAGATCTTTTAAGACCTTACAGGGGGAACAGTGTATAAAATAAATAATCAAATAAAAATAGGAAAAAATCCATGAGTAAACAAAATAAACTAAAAAGACACTGACAATCTAAATTGCTGTTTTTAGTCTTGCTTGCACCAAAAATATTTACAGTATATAAAAATAATTTCTACAGAAAAGGGGAATGCAAAGGATAATGTTTTCAGCTGTCTTTTGTGGTTGTAGAAAAAAATGCAAAAAAGTGACAAACACATTTCCTATTTTACATTTTCTCGTGAGATCAAGGAATATAAAAAAGATATAAAAATTAATCCATGTGACTCAAAAAAGAAACAAAAATCATTTGAATATCTGAATGAGAAAAAATGATAGAGCCATTAAAAGTGCATGTACAATAAAACCTGAAAATGTGCATGGTCATAAAGGTGGCTAAATGGCCCAGTTATGAACTTATTAAGGTTGTGTAGTCTAAGTTTGGGTTGTCTAAGATTTAAACACTATTATTAAATATGACTGGTTGAATTTGACCAACGGCCATTACATGTGACTTTTTTTGCATTTTTATCTTTGCTAATACTTAAATGATTTCTATGAGTATTTTCCTGTCGGTTAAGATTCTGGTCATACATTTGCAATACGCCTGGCTGTCCAACCTCTGCTCAATGGCAAGATGCATTTGGCTGGTCAATGGCAGGTTGGGTTTGGCAGTCAATCTTTAACTTCACCAAGTGAGTTACTTTCTACCAGTTATTGTATACTTTAAATTGCCCTGGTTTGCTAATTGGATTGTGATTCTAGTATTCTGAGCCAGCATTTACGATAAACTATTCTTCAACAACAGATATTCCCATATATGTAATACCTGTGGGAACACGAAGAGATCCAATACCAATTGCCAATAAAAAAAATCTACTTTATTATATATAAATGAAAACCTACAATATACAGTGGGAACAGAAAGTATTCAGACCCCTTTAAATTTTTTCACTCTTTGTTTCATTGCAGCCATTTGGTGAATTCAAAAAAGTTCATTTTTTTTCTCATTAATGTACACTCCATCTTGACTGAACAAAAAAAACAGAAATATAGATTGTTTTTGCAATTATTTTAAAATGAAAAACTTAAATATAAAATGGTCATAAGTATTCAGAACCTTTGCTCAGACACTCATATTTATGTCACATGCTTTAAATTTCCTTGTAGACCTTACTTGAGATGGTTCTACTCCTTCTTTGCTGTCCAGCTGTGTTTAATTAAACTGATAGGACTTGATTTGTAAAGACACACACCTGTCTATATAAAACCTCACAGCTCACAGTGCATGTCAGACCAAATGAGAATCATGAGGTCAAAGGAACTGGCCAAGGAGCTCAGACAGAATTGCGGCAAGGTACTGATCTGGAAAGGTTAAAAAAGAATTTTTGCAGTACTCAAAGTTCCTAAGAACATAATGGCCTCCATAATCCTTAAATGGAAGACGTTTGAGACCACCAGAATTCTTCCTAGTCCTTGCCGTCCAACCAAGCTGAGCAATTGTGGGAGAAAAGCCTTGGTGAACGAGGTAAAGAAGAACCCCAAGATCACTGTAGCTGAGCTCCAGAGATGCAGTAGGGAGATGGGAGAAAGTTCCACAAAGTCAACTATCACCACATCCCTCCACCAATGAGGCCGTTATGGCAGATTGGCCCAACAGAAACCTCTCCTCAGTGCCAGACATATGAAAGCCCACATAGAGTTTGTTAAAAAGCACATGAAGGACTCCCAGACTATGAGAAATAAGGTTCTCTGGTCTGTTGAGATGAAGATAAAACTTTTTGGTGATAACTCTAAGCGGTATGTGTGGATATAACCAGGCACTTCTCATCACCTGCCCAACAGTGAAACATGGTGGTGGCAACATCTTGTTATGGGGGTGTTTTTCAGCTGCAGGGACAGGATGACTGGTTGCAATTGAAGGAAACATGAATGTGGCCAAGTACAGAGATATCCTGGATGAAAACCTCTTCCAGAGTGTTCTGGACCTTAGACTTGGCCGAAGATTCATCTTCCAACAAGGCAATGACCCAGGTACAGACTGGGGCAGAAATTCAGCCCTGGCATTTGAAATCACACAGGCCCATGTTCTCTCCGTACCCAAGAACCAGATGAGATATATCACTAATATTACCCAGAAAGGAAAAGAAGATTTACTGCAAAACCAATGTTTCTAATGATTCCCATGGCCTGCTGGGGTAAGTGACGGAGTCAGTGACTTTGTGTTCTGTCACAACTCTTAACAGTATGGTTGTCTTGAGAACATGGAATCTGTTAACAATGTAGCAGACAAGGCAGCCCATGACCAGACAGGCTCTTCTGGCATTTGCCAGAATTGCCAGATGGACAGTTCGACCATGCAATGACCCTAAGCACACAGCTAAAATAAGAAAGGAGTGGCTTCTTTCACTTTCTTAGGCAAGAAAGTGAAAGAACTGGGAGCACAGGTGGTCTTCTCTTCCATCCTCCCAGTGGATGGCCATGGAACAAGGAGGTGGAATAAGATTCTGCAGGTTAACAACTGACTACGTCGATGGTGCCGTCAGCAACTATTTGGATTTATGGATCACGGAGTGAATTATCTTTACGATGGACTACTTGCTAGAGATGGGGTGCACCTTACGAAGACTGGAAAACATGTATTTGGAAGTCGCCTTGCTACACTTGTAAGGAGAGCTTTAAACTAGAACAACATGGGAAGGGAAGCAAAAGACCAGAAAAAGCCATACACCTGACAAATGCTATTGAGAACTCTGCTACTAGAAGTGGAAAGGAAGAACAAAGACAAAAGAATCTAAATAATAAAAATATTGGAGAAAGAGAAACCAATCACAAACTAAAATGTTTCTATACTAATGCACAAAGCATGGGCAACAAACAAGGAGAATTGGAACTACTAACACAGGAAAAGAAATATGATGTCATTGGAATCACTGAAATTTGGTGGGACAATACACATGATTGGAATACAAGACTAGAAGGATACAACTTATTTGCAAGAAAGAGACTTGATAAACGAGGAGGAGGTGTCGCATTGTATGTTAGAAACGCGTATATCTGCACAGAGATTGAAACTTCAGAGACTGGGAGTTCTGTGGAAACTGGGTAAGAATACAAGGACAGAACAATGGAAAGGACACCATTGTAGGCATTTACTACAGGCCACCCGTGCAAGCTGAAGATATGGATGAACTCTTTATTCATCAAATGGCCAAGTTCTCCAAAAAATATGACATAGCTGTCATGGGAGATTTCAACTATCCAGACATTTGTTGGGAATCTCTCTCAGGCAAAACTAACAGGTCAAGGAAATTCTTATCCTCTCTTGCTGACAACTTTATCTTCCCAAAGGTAGGGGAGAAAACAAGGGGAACTGCTACCTTGGATCTAATCCTTATAAACAGGGAGGAAATGGTTGAGGAGGTAAAAGTGGCTGGGACCCTAGGAGGTAGCGACCATGCTATTTTAGAATTTTGGATAACTAGAGGAGGAAGACCTGTGAAGACTCAGACGTCAAGGTTAGATTTCAGAAAGGCAGATTTTAAGGGATTCAGAAAGAGAATTGGAGGGATCCAATGGCTGGATATCCTTAAAGACAAAAATGTCCAGGAAGGATGGGAAATCTTGAAAAATGAAATTCTCAAAGCACAATTGTTAACAATTCCGAAAAGAGGGAAGAATAGGAAGCATTTAAGGAAGCCAGGATGGATGAACACAGAACTTAAGCACATGCTAAAAAGGAAGAAAAAAATGTTTATAAAATGGAAAGAGGGAGGCATATCTAAAGAAGAATATAATGCTGTCTGCAGAGCCTGCAGGGCACAAATCAGATTATATAAAGCTGACAATGAATTGAGGCTTGCAAGAGATGTCAAAAGCAATAATAAAGGATTTTGGGGATATGTCAAAAGTAAAAGAAAAGTCAATGATGCAATAGGATTTTTACAGGATGAAAATGATGAAATGGTAAGACAGGATGTTGAGAAGGCCGAACTTTTAAATTTCTATTTTGCATTTGTTTTCTCTCAGAAAGAAAATGTAACATCAACTGTTCTTCACTGTACTATTAAGGGAATAGAAGAATCCAGGATATCTATAAACAGAAAGATAGTGAGGAAACACTTAGCTAACCTAAATGAATTCAAGTCTCCAGGTCCAGATGAATTACACCCCAGAGTACTGAAGGAGATAGCAGAAGAAATTTTTGAACCCCTCTCCATAATCTTTGAAAATTCTTGGAGAACAGGAGAAGTCCCAGAAGACTGGAGAAGAGCAAATGTTGTTCCTGTCTTCAAAAAGGGGAAGAAGGTGGACCCAGGCAACTATAGGCCGGTGAGTCTGACTTCTATACCAGGAAAGATCTTTGAACAAATTATTAAACAACATGTATGTCAGTACCTGGATAAGAATGAAGTGATTAAACAGAGTCAGCATGTGTTTGTAACTAATAAGTCATGTCAGACTAACTTAATTTCCTTCTATGACGGAATCACTGATTGGGTGGATCAAGGAAATGCTGTAGATATAGTATATCTTGACTTCAGCAAAGCATTTGACAAAGTATCTCATACAATCCTTATTGAAAAAATGACTAAGTATGGAATGGACAAGGCAACTGTTAGGTGGATTCATAACTGGCTTAGTGATCGGACCCAAAGAGTGGTCGTAAATGGCTGCACATCCAGTTGGAAGAATGTCTCAAATGGGGTACCACAGAGCTCTGTCCTGGGCCCTGTATTGTTCAACATCTTTATCAATGATTTAGATGAAGGAATTGAGGGTAAACTGATTAAATTTGCTGATGACACAAAGCTAGGAGGGATAGCTAATACTAGAGAAGAGAGAGAGGGGATTCAAAAAGATATAAATAAACTGGAGAAGTGGGCAGCAACTAACAGAATGGTTTTTAACAGGGAAAAATGCAAAGTACTACATCTGGGCAATACAAATGAAAAAAGCATATACAGAATGGGAGGAATAGGCCTAAGCAACAGCACATGTGAAAAAGACTTGGGTATACTAATAGATCACAGACTGAATATGAGTCAACAGTGTGATGCAGCAGCAAAAAAGGCAAATGCAATTCTAGGATGTATTAACAGAAGCATACAGTCTAGATCACGTGAAGTCATTATTTCCCTCTACTCCTCTTTGGTCAGACCTCATCTGGAATATTGTGTCCAGTTTTGGGTACCACATTTTAAAAAAGACATCAACAAACTGGAGCAAGTTCAGAAAAGAGCAACCAGAATGGTGACCGGTCTGCAAACCCTGTCTTATGAGGAAAGGTAGCAGGATTTGGGATTGTTTAGTTTGCAAAAGCGAAGACTGAGAGGAGACTTAATAGCTGTCTACAAATATCTAAAGGGCTGTCACATTGTAGAAGGATCAACTTTATTCTCATTTGCACAAGGAAAGACTAGAAGCAATGGGATGAAACTGAATGGGAGGAGACACAGATTAGATATTAGAAAAAACTTTTTGGCAGTTAGAGTTATCAATGAGTGGAACAAGCTGCCACGAGAAGTGGTGAGTTCTCCTTCAATGGAAGTCTTCAAACAGAGGCTGGACAGACATCTGACTGGGATGATTTAGCGAATCCTGCTTTAAGCAGGGGGTTGGACCAGATGGCCCAGGAGGTCCCTTCCAACTCTACGATTCTATGATTCTATGATTCTTAACTCTGTGACAATTCTTTACTGGCCCAGCCAGAGACCTGACCTAAACCCAATTGAGCATCTCTGGTGAGACCTGAAAATGGCTGTCCACCAACGTTCACCATCCAACCAGACGGAACTGGAGAGGATCTGCAAGAAACAATGCCAGAGGATCCCCAAATCCAGGTATGAAAAACATGTTGCATCATTCCTAAGAAGACTCATGGCTAGCTCAAAAGGGTGCTTCTACTCAATATTGAGCAAAGGATCTAAATACTTATGACCATGTGATTTTTCAGTTTTAATTTTTTAATAAATTTTCTACATTTCTGTTTTTTTCAGTCAAGATGGGGTGCAAAGCGTACATGATGGAGAAAAAAAAGAACTTTTTTGAATTTACCAAATGGCTGCAATGAAACAAAGAGCGAAAATTTAAAGGGATCTGAATACTTTCCATACCCATTGTAAAAATTAAAATGTCACCAAGGGACACCAAGCAGAACAATAGGGAAAATTGTACCAAAATTAGTATCAATAATCAAGGTTATATAATACACTTGTGATGCCCACCCTGTAAAGTAAGAAAAAATATACAGAAACTTATGGACTACATGTAATCAAAGCCCCAATATAGTTACCCCTTGTTAGTAGGTACCAGTAAAGAACCGGTAGATAATGAAACCTCAAACAGTATATATCATAATCTCATGACTCCCAATGAACAGATGCAATGGTAACGCTATAATAGCTGTAAATAAGACTGGAAATTGTGCCCCAGATTATTATGTTCTTATAGATTAAGTCTACATTACCGGTAACAAGAGGCCACAGTGGTCTGCTTGGCATCCCTTCACCCCGATGCGTGTTTTGCTGCCAACTTCTTTCAGTGAGGAGCAGCCGCATATTTATGAGGAGCACCATCAATCAGCGCTTGCCAGGGAAAGGAAAGAGAGAGTAATCCCGCTGCCTTCTATTGGCGCATGACGTGTCCGCCCAACTCAGAGATGGCGTACTTCCCAAACAATACTCAGTGACACACAAGCTAATCAGCCTGCGTGTCAGTGTGTGAGCGTCTCAGGAAGTCTTTGCAGTCAGGAGTAATGCGCATGGCAGGCAGCGAGTGCACTGCAGGGGGAAAGGAAAATGCCTGATTTCTAAGTTTAATGCTGGTAATAATATAAAGGGTTCAATATAAATTGGTAACTGTGTCCAAGCGTAAGGTGCATTTTCACATTAGCGGCAATAAAGCTATATAATATACTAAAGTGTCTCATGGATATATAAAGAAATATTAAAGTGACAGTGCCAAGACTAAAACCAAGAAGAAGGAAGAAAAGAGGATCATCATACTGATGACTAATATATCCAAAGGGAAAATAATGATGAAAAATAATAAAAATAAATATAAACCAGGACATTTAAGAAGAAATATCAATAAACTTCATATATCTTCATTTTTTCTTCCTTCCAACAGACATTAATTAATAATCTTGAGAAAACTTTCAATGATGGCTTGATATTGAAAACTTTCCTGGAGAGAACTCGAGACTATCATCCAAGATTATCCACTTTTTACCTCATTCCCAAGGTACACAAAAATCCCACTGACCCTCCGGGGCGACCTATAATGCCTGGTATTGGGGGACTGTGTGAAATTATCTTGGACGTTATATATCATTTCCTTAAACCTATTGTCTCCTCTCTCCTGTCATTCATTAGGGACACCAATCAGATCTTACAGCATATAGATCAACTACAGCTGGAGGATTACATGCTCCTAGTGACAGCTGATGTAGAGACCTTGTACACTTCTATCGAACATAGTGATGGCCTGGCAGCTACATCTTGGTTCCTATGGTCCAGCAACATAGATGGCCATCTCATAGATCTTGATGTTATTTGATTTAGTTTTGAGATACAACGCATTTATTTTCAACAGAAGTGTATTCCTTCAACAACAAGGTCCTCTCTTATGCTAATTTGTTCTTGGGAGCCTGGGAGAGGAAAATGTTTCTGAAGGAGGATATTGTGGAGATGGGTAAAGTGCATAACTGTAAGAGATACAAATACGATATCCAGTTTGTCTGGGAGGGCACTACAAATGAACTAGGGTGTCTCATGCAAAAACTAAATGCCAATGACCTCAATGTAAATCTTAATTTTAAATCTGGCAGGAGCCTTGAATTCCTGGATATATGGATTGAGGTCTCTACATATGGCACCCTGCATATGGATGTTTACAGAAAACCCACTGCTACAAATTCATATTTAATGGTGGATTTGGCCCACCCCAGGAGCACCATCCATGGCATCCTCATAGGGCAATTCCTTAGAGCTAAGAAAATATGCTTAGATCAATGAACTTTTGAAGAACCATGTATTGACCTTATGGATAGATTCGAGGAAAGGGGATACAGCCGTAGGATGACTAGGAGGGGATACCAAAGGGTGGTCCATACACCTAGGAATGAGTTATTGTATGGGTCCAGGAAAACAGCAGATAAGGAAGATAAGAAACAGGTACATTTTATTTCGATGTACAATGGTCAATGGCATAATCTTGTTAACATCATTAATAATCACTGGAATGTTTTGCTAACAGACCCAGTACTAAAACAAGTTTTACCCAGTTCCCCCCAATGTGTGGCTAAACGTTCCGCCAATTTTAAAGATCTTTTAGTCCATAGCCATTATGAACCTTGGCAAAAAGACAAATGCGGCTCTTCTCTCTCTCAGGGATATTTTCCCTGTTTCCTGTGTAAGGCATGCCTCAATCTTATTAAAAGTAAAAATTTTAAGAACTTTGATGGATCACGAATATATGAGATCTGGAAACATCTTACATGAACATCCATGGCACGCATTTACCATGCAGAATGTCCATGTGGAAAAACGTATGTGGGATTTACCACACGTGAACTAAAACTCAGGCTCAGACAACACATCTTGGACATACAGAAGGCATGGGTTGTGGAGGATGAAATGCAACTCAAAACATTACCATGCCATTTCAAAAGGCACCATAAATGTAACTCTTAAGGCTTACAGGTTAAAGCAATAGATCAATTGGTTTTAGGTTCCCATGGGGGTGATATTGGCAAAGCCCTGGCACAACTTGAATGTCATTGGATCTATCGATTGGGTTCTCTTAGTCCTTCTGGTCTCAATGAAACCATGGGTTATTCAGCAATTTTGTAATCGGCATCGTTTTTATGGGTGGGTGGTATACGGTTCTAATATGGGGTTTTGGGATGTATCATGTATGTTTGTGTATTTTTTATCTTGATTTTAACATTTTGTATTTTTATCCTAGTTTATCATGACATTGTCTTGGCCCTTAGGAAGGAGGTTTTCTCTGAGCGACATGTTTCATGTGGTTTAATCACCTTGAATGGGAGAAGAGCTTGAATGCTTTAACATCTTGGTTTCTACAAATCTGGTGGCTTTACCAGGTTGTAATTGGACAATTCCCTTTGGTCTCTTGGTTTTTCATGAAAGATTGCTTACAGCATTTTTTACCAGGACTGTTTACTTAAGTGGCATTTCACTGGTCTCATTTTTACCTATTTGTCATATTTATTTCCTTCCCCCATTACTTTTTCATTACCCCCCTTTTTTACTAACTCTCCCTCCCCCCCCTTTTTTGGGAGGATATATTCATTTATAATCTAGTATATTCATGAATTAGTTTATATATGTCTATTATTGTGTACATTTATGCACTGACACTTTATACCTTGACTAGAGTTATTCCCCTCTCTGTAATGGGGTTTATCATGTTGGATAATTTTGCTACTTGTTGGATTCTTTTATGAACACTGTCACTTACTTGCTTCTATGCACAGTCACATTAATAAATAGTTATTGTTTACTATTATTGTCACGTGTTTGCCTTTTATGCACAGTAACTTTAATAAGTGGTCATTGTCTGATATTAGACTTATCACCTGATTTTATCTATTATGACAGAGGGCTCTTTTATATATATCCTCTATTCCATCCCAATATCCACTTGGGTTTCACTGCCCCCTTTTTTCCATCTCTATATGAAGTGTATTGATATTTCTTCTTAAATGTCCTGGTTTATATTTATTTTTATTATTTTTTATCATTATTTTCCCTTTGGATTTATTGGTCATCAGTATGAGGTTCCCCTTTTTTCCTTCTTTTTTTAATCTTTGCACTGTCACTTTAATATTTCTTTATAAATCCACAAGATACTTTAGTATATTATATAGATTTATAGCTGCTAATGTGAAAATGCACCTTATACTTGGACACAGTTACTTGTATATGTTGAACCCTTTATATTATTACTAGCATTAAACTTACAAATCAGGCATTATCCTTTCTCTCCAAAGTGCGCTTGCTGCACGTGCGCATGCACGGTACTCCTGACCTCTGACACTTCCTGAGATGCTCACACACTGACACCCAGGCCGTTCGGCTTGCGTGTCACTGACCATTGTTAGGGAAGTACGTCATCTGAGAGGTGGGCGAACACGTCATACGCCAATAGGGACCAACCGGATTCCTCTATCTTTCCTTTCCCCGGCAAGCGCTGATTGGTGGTGCTCCTCATAAATGTGTAAAGGATTTGATGGCTAGCACTCAACTACAATTGGTATAACTGTGCAAGTGAAAGGAGCCTATGGTCCCATTAACAGTAGTTCATGAAATCATTGCACACGTACAAGTTGAAAATATGCTTCAAGTGAGGGTTTATTTATAGTGGTTGGGGAAGCGACAGGCAAATGACGTTTTGGCCAGTTAATAGCCTTGATCACATAGTCGCTAGAAAAAAATAGAAATATATAAAGTGAGATTTTTTTTAAAAAAAATTGAAAATATGTACATTCAATATTTACAATATATACATATACTGTATATAGAGCGGCTAGAGAACATGTCGAAGACGTTATTTGAATAAAGTGCATAGCTTCGAAAGGACATCACATTCATATAGAGGCATCTCAGAGGAAGACGAGACAAAAGAAGAGGACATTAGCATGGTGGTATAGCATGGTCTACTGAGATGTAAGCATGGTATACTTGGATATCAGTATACAATAGTTTTGAGCTTGCTACACTTTTTAATGAGGCACCATAGGTCAAAAAGCAGTTTATGTCCCTGTAGTGCGGTATATCGCATAATAAGATATATCCTGTAGGGGATGATAAAGAATTGATAACCAAGGTCCGGCTGGATGAGAATATCTATATACAGTTGGTTATGGTATATCAAAGTAAGTAGTACTGGACAGAGAAAATTATTTTTTCTCATACTGCCTATGTGAATATAGGTATACACACGGGTAACATAGATCCCAGTGCAGGAGGGATACAAAGGAGGAATGTAAGTGATTCCGAGAAAGGTGTATCACATGTGTCATTATAATAGGTGTAATACAATCTGTATGTTTATGGACATGCCCCAGTGGTATGGCAATTCGGAGAACGTGTATAGCATGTATCATTATGGTTGATATAATACAATCTGTATGGTTATGGACATACTCAGTGATATGGTAATTAGGAGAAGGTATATCACATGTATCAATATGATTGATATAATACAATCTGCATGTTAATGGACATACCCCAAAGATATGCGTTGGTCTTGTATGGAGGGATGCAAACTGAGTACTGGGTCCTACATTGGTACTGGAATGCAGATCAAATTAAAATAGATAAAGAAGCAGCCTCTGATGATAATCAGTTTAGAAAAAAGGATATATGGTAATTACTCCACAAGAAGGAATATACACAGGGATCTGTTCCCAGATGCTATTAGAATTGGCTCCACACAGTCAATTTTGGTGTGGAGCAAACACTGTGGATATCAAGAATGCGATGTCAGTAATAGGTGTCAAATATATAGAGACGCTGTATGTACTTACTTTATATAACAAAGGAAGCTCAGATCCGTTGGTGGCACAGTGGTAGATGCTGACACTTCAGTGTCTAAGCGTGGAGTAGCGCTAAGCACCAGTCAGCGCTCCTAACATAGAGCGCTGATAGATCACGTGACTGGGGGTGACGTGGAACGCTGCCCCATGTGCAGATGGGTTGTTGACGTCACCACACTCTCGACCCTGAGTAGTGTGTATATTGTCATGGAGATGTGAGGCGGAGCTTGTCCCTTACTAATGCAGCAGCGAGCCTGGCTGGTTGTGTCAAATATAGAGTGCTTCCATGTGTTCAAATTGCTAAATATAATACTGCATCATATTGGCTACAAGGGGAGACGCTAGTACATCCCATAAGTAAAGTGCGGTTCAGCAGTACAATACACAAGCTTATAGGAACAAAGTGGTCAAACTTATTAACTTTTAGCCTGATGGCTACTTACTCAGGTGGATTGTTTTGATCATCCCTTTATTTTGTGCTTGTCATGTTTCATCATTTAATGGAGCCATATAAATTCCCCAGTCATTTATAGTCAGGAGCGGCTGTGTTAGCAGCGCTCTGACTGTAAATATATTAACCCCCGAGATGGATTTACGCCGTGGGATGTGACTGAGCACCGGACAGGTAATGTATAGATTTGTTTTATTATTTTCAATTTTTTTTCAGAAGATCGATGGCTTCGCTAAGGAATTACCAGTATAATAAAGATAATAAAAATGTGTGTGCTGTATTTTTTCATTAAAATAATTTATTCTTATTGTGTGAGTGCTTATTTAACCCTTTCTTTACTCTAGGATTAATAATGGATCTTATTGACACTTATTGACACAGATGCACCTTTTCTGGGCAGCTGGGGGGCTGCTGTTTTTAGGCTGGGGGGGCAAGATCAATAGCCCCTTACCAGCCTGAGAATATCAGCCCTCAGCTGTCGGCTTTAGTCAGTTCGGTTGTCAAAAACAGGTTGGGGACCCCATGCCGTTTTTTTTAATTATTTATTTAAATAATTTAAAAAACAGTGTGGGGACCCCTCTATTCTTCACAACCAACCTGGCTGAAGCTGACAGCTGAGGGATGGTTATGAAAATGAGGGAAACCCCACATCAGGTTTTCATTCATTCAGCTCTCCTGCCGGCAAAGCAGAATAGCAGAATGACAGCCGCGGTCAGCACCAGCCTCTGGGAACAATGCTTACAGTAGCGCTTCTTCCCAGCGCTGTCTGTGCGGTCCTGATGCAGCACACATGCGGCACACGGTTGCCACACTTGTGCCACATGGAGGTATCACGTGTCCACACGGACACACGGACAGCTCCGGTACCGGAAAAACTATCTGGACGTGTGAAACCGCCCTTACCTGTATCTGTCAGTATGTATGTTCTGATAGCTTTACTGTAATTAATATAATATAATATGTTAATAATAGAGTTGAGCGAAACGAGTCGAAAAAATTCAAAAGTCGCCGACTTTTGGCAAAGTTGGGTTTCATGAAACGAAACCCGACCCTAGGATGAGGTCGGCCACGAGGTCGGCGACTTACGCGCCAAAGTCGCGTTTCAAAAGTTTGTTTTGCGCTCTTTTTCAGCCAATCAGGATCCACGGACACTGTGGGCAACTTGATGACATAGGCACGGGTCACCACCATCTTTCAGAAGGGCATGCAAGTGATTGGCTTGCTTTGGTGGGCGTCACAGGGGGTATAAAAGGGCGTGCACGCCGACCGCCATCTTACCTCTGCCGATCTTAGTATAGGGAGAGGTTGCTGCTGATTCTGTAGGGAGAGCGTTAGGCAGGGAAGAAGACAAAAAAACTGCTTCTGCTGCTAGCGATTTGGCCTGCACAACACACCAGTCACTGTGTGTGCAGTGCAAGGGGAGGCTATATAGTGGTGTATCAGTGGTGTTGGTTGTTGGGCTGCCTTCTAAGGCTTCCTGACATTCCTGCATTGCTGTTTACCCACTGCTCCGCAAACTGCTTTTTTAAAAGCAATCCCAATTTTTTTTTTTTTGTCCTGCTGAGAAGACAAAAAAACTGCTTCTGCTGCTAGCAATTTGGCCTGCACAACACACCAGTCACTGTGTGTGCAGTGCAAGGGGAGACTATATAGTGGTGTATCAGTGGTGTTGGTTGTTGGGCTGCCTTCTAAGGCTTCCTGACATTCCTGCATTGCTGTTTACCCACTGCTCCGCAAACTGCTTTTTTAAAAGCAATCCAATCTCCCTTATCCTCTAGTCACTTTTGTCACAGCTGTGCCATTGAGCCTGTCACATAGCGCTCAGATATTCATTGGGCCTCACACAATCCAAAAGTGTCCAGTGTCCAAAAGTGTGTGCAGAGATTCAAAATCTCCCTTATCCTCTAGTCACTTTGGTCACAGCTGTGCCATCGAGCCTGTCACATAGCGCTCAGATATCAGTGGGCCTCACACAATCCAAAAGTGTCCAGTGTCCAAAAGTGTGTGCAGAGATTCAAAATCTCCCTTATCCTCTAGTCACTTTGGTCACAGCTGTGCCATCGAGCCTGTCACATAGCGCTCAGATATCAGTGGGCCTCACACAATCCAAAAGTGTCCATCCAGTGTCCAAAAGTGTGTGCAGAGATTCAAAATCTCCCTTATCCTCTAGTCACTTTTGTCACAGCTGTGCCATCGAGCCTGTCACATAGCGCTCAGATATTCATTGGGCCTCACACAATCCAAAAGTGTCCATCCAGTGTCCAAAAGTGTGTGCAGAGATTCAAAATCTCCCTTATCCTCTAGTCACTTTGGTCACAGCTGTGCCATCGAGCCTGTCACATAGCGCTCAGATATCAGTGGGCCTCACACAATCCAAAAGTGTCCAGTGTCCAAAATTGTGTGCAGAGATTCAAAATCTCCCTTATCCTCTAGTCACTTTGGTCACAGCTGTGCCATTGAGCCTTTCACATAGCGCTCAGATATCAGTGGGCCTCACACAATCCAAAAGTGTCCATCCAGTGTCCAAAAGTGTGTGCAGAGATTCAAAATCTCCCTTATCCTCTAGTCACTTTTGTCACAGCTGTGCCATCGAGCCTGTCACATAGCGCTCAGATATTCATTGGGCCTCACACAATCCAAAAGTGTCCAGTGTCCAAAAGTGTGTGCAGAGATTCAAAATCTCCCTTATCCTCTAGTCACTTTGGTCACAGCTGTGCCATCGAGCCTTTCACATAGCGCTCAGATATCAGTGGGCCTCACACACTCCAAAAGTGTCCAGTGTCCAAAAGTGTGTGCAGAGATTCAAAATCTCCCTTATCCTCTAGTCACTTTGGTCACAGCTGTGCCATCGAGCCTGTCACATAGCGCTCAGATATCAGTGGGCCTCACACAATCCAAAAGTGTCCATCCAGTGTCCAAAAGTGTGTGCAGAGATTCAAAATCTCCCTTATCCTCTAGTCACTTTTGTCACAGCTGTGCCATCGAGCCTGTCACATAGCGCTCAGATATTCATTGGGCCTCACACAATCCAAAAGTGTCCAGTGTCCAAAAGTGTGTGCAGAGATTCAAAATCTCCCTTATCCTCTAGTCACTTTGGTCACAGCTGTGCCATCGAGCCTGTCACATAGCGCTCAGATATCAGTGGGCCTCACACAATCCAAAAGTGTCCAGTGTCCAAAAGTGTGTGCAGAGATTCAAAATCTCCCTTATCCTCTAGTCACTTTGGTCACAGCTGTGCCATCGAGCCTGTCACATAGCGCTCAGATATCAGTGGGCCTCACACAATCCAAAAGTGTCCATCCAGTGTCCAAAAGTGTGTGCAGAGATTCAAAATCTCCCTTATCCTCTAGTCACTTTTGTCACAGCTGTGCCATCGAGCCTGTCACATAGCGCTCAGATATTCATTGGGCCTCACACAATCCAAAAGTGTCCATCTAGTGTCCAAAAGTGTGTGCAGAGATTCAAAATCTCCCTTATCCTCTAGTCACTTTGGTCACAGCTGTGCCATCGAGCCTGTCACATAGCGCTCAGATATCAGTGGGCCTCACACAATCCAAAAATGTCCAGTGTCCACAAGTGTCTGCAGAAATTCAAAATCTCCCCTGTCCTATAGACACCTTGTACCTTGTTTTACATTACTATATAGTTTGTTGGATTTTGTCTACATTTCTACCAAAAATTAGGAAGGCTGGTGGAAGAGGCCGTGGAATTGGGCGGGGGTTGGCAGCTGGTAATGATGGTGTTGGTGGTGGATCTGATGGTAGTGGCAAGGGCAAAATAGGACCGAATGCAGGAGGTGCTGACCCTGCGTCATCGTCTGGCTACATAAGGCCTCGAACGCTTAGTTTTCTAGGAGTTGGCAAACCGCTTTTAAAGCCAGAGCATCAGGAAAAAGTTTTGTCTTACATTGCTGACTCAGCCTCCAGCTCTATCGCCTCCTCTTCTTCAGTTGTAAAAATTAAAAGCACTGAGTCGTCATTGGAGGCTCATGTTCATGAACCACACCTTTCCTTGTGTCCTTCACCCCAACCAAGATTGAAGGATGACGCAGGCCATACTACTGATTACTCCATGGAGCTGTTTTCACATACCATGCCTGGATTATCAAGTCAAATGGTGAATTACCCAGGCCAAGATGAATCTGACATGGAGTGCACTGATGCACAGCCGCTGATGGATGATTCTGCTGGTACATTCACTCAGAGCACTACATTGTCCTCGCAGTGTACAGAGCCAGATTCTGACCCTGATGAGACTCAGGTGCCCCTTCCCGCACACTATACCACCATACACGGTGACACAGAGGAAGGTGCACATGACATAGAAGAGGAGGTGATGGATGACCCAGTTGTTGACCCAGATTGGCATCCATTGGGGGAAGAGGGTGCTGCTTCCAATAGCTCAGATGAGGAGCATCCACAGCAGACATCGACATCGCAACAGCTGTTATCTGGCAGGCCCGGAGCACTCCAAAGACAGGTTCCAAACATCAAAAGAGTTGCTGGACAGCTTGTCCAGAGGGTCAAAAGATCACAGCGTGCTAGGCCGCAAAATGTCTGCCAAAGTAGGAAGAGTGCAGTGTGGCACTTTTTTGAACAAAATCCTCATGATCAGGCCAAGGTTATCTGTAAGAAGTGCGCAAAGACCTTTAGCCGAGGGAAAAATCTGAAAAATTTGAATACCAGTTGCATGCTTAGACATTTAACCAGCATGCACTTGCAAGCGTGGACACAACACCAAACCTCAAGTGCCACATGTGCAACTGATCACAACGAAGGTAGTCAGCAACGCTACATTGTTTCCCCCACTGTAAGCCCACCGGTTAGCACAGCAGCAAATGTTGAGGTGTCGTTGCAAGACCACAGCAGTCAGGGAATCCCACTGTTACATCAACGAAAGACTGATTCTAGGCCATCAGAAAGAACACCAACTCCATCACCATCATCAACCCTCTCTCAGTCCGCCCTGTCCACCGCTACTTCCACCATATGCAGCTCTCAAGTCCAGCTCACCCTCCCAGACACTATGAGTAGGTCAAGAAAGTACTCAGTCTCTCATCCGCGTACACTGGGTTTGAACGCCCACATTGCCAAACTAATCTCGTTTGAGATTATGCCCTTTCGGTTGGTGGAAAGCACAGCTTTCCGCGAACTCATGGCCTATGCAGTACCACGCTATGACCTACCCAGTCGCCACTTCTTCTCTCGCAAAGCCATCCCAGCCCTCCACCATCATGTGAAAGACCGCATTGTCCATGCACTCAAGCAGTCAGTGAGCGGAAAGGTGCACCTCACAACTGATGCATGGTCCAGTCGGCATGGCCAGGGCCGTTACGTGTCCATCACTGCGCACTGGGTTAATGTGGTGGATGCAGGGTCCACAGGGGACAGCGGTGGTGGGACAGTGCTGCCTAGCCCACGGTATAGGAAACAGTTGGCTGTAGGCGTTCGACCCTCCTCCTCCTCCTCCTCCTCCAGAAGCGAAAGCTCGTCCACAGAGCGCAGTCGTACGAGCACTCCATCTGCAGCTGCCACTGTTGCACACGATGTGTCCCCCTATCGAGCAGCTAGTGGAAAGCGTCAGCAGGCTGTGTTGCAGATGATGTGTTTGGGCGACAGACACACTGCCGAGGTGCTGGCCGAGTACTTGAAGCGACAAGCTGAGTCATGGCTGGGCAGTGTACATCTTGAGGCAGGCAAGGTAGTTAGTGATAACGGCCGTAATTTTGTGGCAGCCATAGCCCTTTCAAAACTCAGCCACATACCTTGCTTGGCTCACACCTTGAACCTGGTGGTGCAGTGCTTCCTCAAAAATTATCCGGAGTTAACAGCCCTGCTCCAGAAGGTGCGAAGACTGTGCGCGCACATCCGCCGGTCGCCTGTACACTCCGTTCGTATGCAGAAGCTGCAGCGATTGCTCCACCTTCCCAACCACCGCCTCATTATCGACATTGCAACAAAGTGGAACTCCACCCTGCACATGGTGGAGCGGCTGTGCGAGCAGAGGCAGGCCATAATGCATTTGTGGGAGGATACACGGCCAGGCACTTTGAGAGCAGACATGGAGTTGACAGGTGTGCAGTGGTCGAAGCTGAAAGACCTTTGTAAAGTCCTTCAGTGTTTTGAGGAATGCACACAGCTGGTAAGCGCAGACGACGCCATCCTAAGCATGAGCATCCCACTTATGCCTCTGCTCATGCAAACTTTGACGCACCTTAAGGAGCAGGCGTCTGCAGCCAATGTTGATGAGGAGGAAGAGGAGGAGGGAATCCTTGATGACATTCAGCCATTGTCTGCTCAGGGACCTCTCCTGGACGAGGTGGAGGAAGAAGAGGAGGAGGAGGATGATGATGGGGATGATTACTTAGGGGAGGAGGATGCATCTCGTGGGGCAAGTGAAAATGTTGGCGTGGCAAGGTCTGGTACAGGGTTTGTGCGTGACTGGAGGGATGTGGATTTGCCAGAAAGTGCTCCTCCAACCAGCACTCGCAGTGCATCATTGACACCGGGAACATTGGCCCACATGTCAGATTATGCCTTGCGGATCCTAAAAAGGGACCCCCGCATTGCCAAAATGATGAACGATGACGACTACTGGTTGGCCAGCATCCTGGATCCACGCTATAAAGGCAAATTACAAAACATCATGCCACAGGAGAACCTTGACCTAATATTGGCTAATAAACAAGCAACTCTGGTAAATCGGTTGCTTGAGGCATTTCCAGCACACAGCAGCGGTGATGGTTCTCACACGAGCCGTACGGGCCGGGGGCAGCTTGGCAGAGGTGTTCGTGGTGCACACAGCAGAAGTGGCGTTGGAGACAGGGGTTTCATGACAATGTTGTGGACTGATTTTTCAAATACCGCTCACACAACTGGTAATACTGCATCGATGGAAAGTGACAGGAGACAGCAGTTGTCAACTATGGTTACAAACTACTTTTCCTCCCATATCGATGTTCTCCCACACAGGTCATTCCCCTTTGACTATTGGGCCGCTAAACTGGACACCTGGCCTGAATTGGCCCAATATGCCTTACAGGAGCTCGCTTGCCCAGCTGCAAGTGTGCTATCGGAAAGAGTCTTCAGTGCAGCTGGATCAATCCTGACAGAAAAAAGGACCCGTCTGTCAACCCAAAATGTGGATGATCTAACCTTCATTAAAATGAACCACGCATGGGTTTCCAAGGATTTTGTCCCACCTTCCCCTGATGACACATAGGGTGACAGAACAATGGCTTGCGTTGGTCCACCTCTTCCTGGTACTTCACCTATTTTGCCTTTTGCATCAGCTGAATGTCCAACATCAACATATGCCACTTTCTAAAACTCCCTAACTGTGCTGCCTCCCCCCCATGGCCGGGGTCACCACCTAGCGCACGACACCGTGCGAGTGCCGTTGCCCTGGACAGGTGGGTAGGCCAACTCTTGGGCGCGGGCACTGGCACAGGGTCCCTCATAGTGCAATCAAGTGTCTCTGATGGTGGTGGTGCACACCCGCCGTCAGACACACCGCTGTACTATGAGGGGCCCAGTGCCAGTACCGACGCCCACGAGTGGGCCCCCTTGCTTGGGCAGGGCCCCAGCATTTGCAATCTTTACCTCTCCCTGCTCCTCCGCTGTGTAATCTGGGCCGTCAAATCCATACTGTGCCTGACACCGTCTGAGCCTGCCTCCTGATGTATAGACATATATTTTGAATGTGTACGCTATCCATACATGTTATCCGGGGATACGGTACCCTTTCTAACCTTTGTGCAATCACGTGCAATCCATACTGGGCCTAACACCGTCTGAGCCTGCCTCCTGAGACATATATTTTGAATGTGTACGCTATCCATACATGTTATCTGGGGATACGGTACCCTTTCTAACCTTTGTGCAATCACGTGCAATCCATACTGGGCCTAACACCGTCTGAGCCTGCCTCCTGAGACATATATTTTGAATGTGTACGCTATCCATACATGTTATCTGGGGATACGGTACCCTTTCTAACCTTTGTGCAATCACGTGCAATCCATACTGGGCCTAACACCGTCTGAGCCTGCCTCCTGAGACATATATTTTGAATGTGTACGCTATCCATACATGTTATCTGGGGATACGGTACCCTTTCTAACCTTTGTGCAATCACGTGCAATCCATACTGGGCCTAACACCGTCTGAGCCTGCCTACTGAGACATATATTTTGAATGTGTACGCTATCCATATATGTTATCTGGGGATACGGTACCCTTTCTAACCTTTGTGCAATCACGTGCAATCCATACTGGGCCTAACACCGTCTGAGCCTGCCTCCTGAGACATATATTTTGAATGTGTACGCTATCCATACATGTTATCCGGGGATACGGTACCCTTTCTAACCTTTGTGCAATCACGTGCAATCCATACTGGGCCTAACACCATCTGAGCCTGCCTCCTGAGACATATATTTTGAATGTGTATGCTATCCATACATGTTATCTGGGGATACGGTACCCTTTCTAACCTTTGTGCAATCACGTGCAATCCATACTGGGCCTAACACCGTCTGAGAATGATAGATGGGGCCCACCATACACTGGAACATTCCAAAGGTGGACATCAGACACTGGAGCAGCATTTACAGGGCCCATTATACACTAGAGCATTAGAAATGGGGCCCATTATGTTTGGAGCATTATTTGGGCCCATAAGACAGTAGAGCTTCATCCATGGGGACCAACATATACTGTAGCATTATGTGGATCTCATCATATACTGTTTCAAACATTATATGGGACCAATGATTCTGTATGGAGAAATAGATGGGCCTCGTCATGAGATGTAAAAAGTGAGGTATTTTTCATTGTACTATACCGCTATTTCTCTGCCGTATCGGAGCATGATGAGTTGTGGTATGTGTTAAAAGGGTGCTCTTTCGCCCAGGGCACATGAAAACCTGGAGCCAGCCCTCCCCCCCCACAGTCTGTAGCCAAATAACCCCCATTTTTCAGTGCATAACTTGTATTATGAAGTTAATTAAGGTTGACAAGCTTAAGTAAGAAGAATTGATGCTTTTGGCATTCAAATGGGCACTGTTGGTGTGTTTCCTGTCCTCCTCTCACTGCCGACTTTTATTCCCCATTGACTTACATTGGGTTTCGTGTTTCGGGACGACCCCGACTTTTCCCTATAATCGGACGATCTTGCTCGACCCGACTTTTGGAAAAGTCGGGTTTCACGAAACGAAACGCGACCCTAAAAAACCAAAAGTCGCTCAACTCTAGTTAATAATGTAAAAGCTAAGTTGATGACCTGTGATGGGATATACTATTGCATATTTTGCAGTGATGGTGAGTTTTGCTTAACCATAAAAGATTTGTGAGATTAAAAACATGTTCAGAATCTTCTCATTTCTTAAAGCGAACCTGTCAGCAGTTTTGGCCGATGTAAGATATGGCCACTGCCAGGACAGAGAAGTAAGCCTGCGCAGGAACACGATGCCAGGGAGCCATGAAGCAAGCAGGAGGACGGCATCACAAAAAGATGGGAGGAGCTGGACCTGGACCTGTGACACCCATCGGACTGCACTGCCCCTCGGATGAGTATAATAAAACTAATTTTTCTTATCTTTAAGGTCGGATCGGGGCTTATCTACATCATTATAGAATGCTGTGTATAAGCCCTGAAAGGTGATGGCCACATCTTATATCAGCCAAAACTGCTGACAGGTTCCCTTTATTTATGGAAATGGCAAAAAAATTTTGCTCATATTTATTCTCTTTTTGATAACAAAGTAACGGCAGGTGCAGATGAGCATATATATTCTCTCATCCAAGAGAATCGGGGCAATTATGCAAATCACACTTTGATCAAACTATGATCACAGTTTGATCAGAATTTGATCACAATGAGTCTAATTCTCTCAGATGAGGAGGATATCGAGAAAAAAAAATTATCCATCTTCTCCAATCTAACTGGTGATTCTCTTGTGCAGATAGCTGGTTCATTGTGTAACACCTATTTCATTACTAATTGCAAGCTTTTTTGAGCAGGACCTTCACTCCTGAAGTTTTGATTAGTTCATACTCTGAAATGTCTGATTTTGTTTGTATACCCATGCTCTGATTTATAAAATGTTGTGGATTTATTTCTAGCAAAATCTAAACTCTAGCTTAAAAGCTCGGAAGGCTGCGAGACCCTCCACTGGACTCTAATTAGTAAAATAATGCCTGAGGAATCTTCTAAAATGCAATGAAAGTGAATTATGTACCATGTAAAACGATTATAATTACATGTTTTGTGGCTTTTTGAGTTTATCTTCCAAAACATGGTAAAAACACTACTTTTTTTGCAAATATCACAGCAAATAGAATACAGTGTTGAAAAGCAACAACATTTCTGCCTTAATTTTATTAAATCCAGACAAATAATTATCAATATCTTCAAATGTATTACATGATAATATGTACCATCATGTTATGTCTGTGAAAATTTGCATTTGTAAAAACTTAGGGCAGCATGGTAACTAGGTGGTTAGCACAGTTGCCTTGCAGCACTGGGGTCCTGGATTCAAATCCCACCAAGGACAACATCTGCAAGGAGTTTATATGTTCTCCCCGTGTTTGCGTGGGTTTCCTCTGGGTTCTCCGGTTTCCTCCCACGCGCCAGAGACATATTAATAGTGAACTTAGATTGTGAGCCCCAACGGGAACAGTGATGAAGAAGTCTGTAAAATGCTGCGGAATTATCGGCGCTATATAAGTGAATAAAGTAAATTAACTTACCAGCCAATCCCATGTCACAGATACCAGGCATTCATTTTGTTTTGTACAGCTGTCATGTGTCGCAATCTCAGCCTACCCAACACATATTCCGCTATTTGTTTCCTGAGTGTGAATTCCACAAGAAGCCATTTGTAGAATATGGAGTTGATGAAAGTTGCATGACGATTATTTAAAGCAATTTATCAATGTTTATTTTTTATTTTAGTAGAATTAAAAAGAAAGAAAATGCAATTTCTTGTAGAAAGAAGGTCACATGGTCCAAATCCAAGTTAATTCATCTTCTCTGACAGATCCATTTTCCACTGCTGGCATCATTAGCCTGAAATAAAATTGTCTGAGCAAAGTGTATTTGTTGCTGTTGTACAGACTTGTTCAGTAGTTGCATTTAATTAGATTGCAGGAGTAAAAATATTGCAAAGAATTCTCACGTTTCTTTTCATGACATTATGTGCTGTAATCTGTATCACCTATCAACAATTTCTAGAACTGAATTATTCGTTACAGCTGTGTCCAGCTCAGGTGGAGACATAATTCAATTCTACTCTATTATCTTGGGTGTAAAGTTGTTTTACAGGGTTTTGGAATTTTATTGGTAACATAATAAGTTAACCTTATGTAAATAACTATATAATGGTCTCAAAAATCTGGTTATACAGCATTATGCCTTATGCCCATGGCAGTGGTGTGTTCAGAGGCTGTACAGAGACACAGAGAGTCTCAGTGTCTCTGAACTATGGACCTTTAGGCATCATGCTTTATTATGGAATTTATTATATTAATATAGTATTCAATGGACCATGCCATGATTTTGTGCCATTGTATCCATCTGGAGTTTAAAAGAAATTCTCCATGTGACTTCATATAAATTAGAAGGCACTGTAAGACCCCCTAAAAATGTACTGGTGTCTCCCTGTAGCTCTATAAAGCTTTTTGCAGCTTGCACATTTGGGGCAGTAGACAATGAGATCCATTTCAACCTCCAAAGCAACTTGAACTATGTATTGGATAACAAAAAGACTAAAGGGGACTAAAAAAGCTGGTCTTATGGGGGGCAGGAGGGTAACTTCAACCAAATGTTCACCCTTGATTATGCTACAATCAAACTTATTACCTTTTGTCACCTATGGAAATGACTACTACAATTAGTAAAACCAAAATGTGAAGCTTTATTTAAATATTAATTGCATGATTGAAAAGTCTATAAAATGAAAGGTTCATACCGAAATGAAGACAACTAGGCAAGTGTATGATAAAGTTAGTGCTCGATATCTGAAATATTAATTGCGCATGAAAAAATAGCAGCATTCTATAAGTATGTATGATACATCCTATGTATAGATCATGGTGCCATCCACAATACATTGCCCTGAGCCTAGCATAGTATGGTGTATCTGAAGATAATTCTAAGTAGGTATTTCTAGGTATAATCAAGTTTAATTATCTACTTCAGTTACCCGTTATGGCTTTATTGCATCAGGTACGTATTATAAACTATGAGCCCTTGCACTCAGTCATTTCTGTCACATGTATAAATGATTACGTTATAAGATGCATTGGACAATTGAAAAGTCTGTACATTTGCACTTCTATTATTGGCTTATTGTTGTACCATGCATCAAATTTCCCGTAAATTGAATTCATAATGGAGACTACAGATGTATAGTAACTGCACATAATTGGAACATTGGCTCTTGTTAATATCACAGGATGGCAGTTACATAGCTTAAGGACGTAAAGCCTTTGACAATGTCACTTCATATAATTTTATCTGCTAACACTGAAACATGGGATTATTTTCACAGTGATGGTCTTCACATTGCCTGTGCAATTTATTTAATGCGTTTCAGTCCTGGAGAATGTGAGAAAGAAATTACCATTTTGAGGCACACTGTTTTTTTAAGGTTATTGCTTGAGTGAAAGGATTGGCAATGTGCTCATACTGATTAAGGTAGCTTTTTTGAAACACAGGAACATTGATATGTAGTTCAGTTATTTGTACAATTTATTCAAAAATATATTTTTATACTGCAAAATCTGTAACAAACCCATAATATACTGTATATACTGTAACTGTTCAGCATCATTTATCTACAATGGTCAAGTCATATAAAAATAGTCCTATCTTCAGTAGATTAGTTTCAAATAAAATTCTTGAAAACCATTACCCATATACAGTAATGAACTGAAATGTCAGGATCCAACAGGCTCAGAATGCTTGGGTGCCTAAAGGAGATTTCCTAGATTTAAAAATCTATAAAATTGGACTCTAAATTGAAAAATAACAAGCTTTGCAAAATACTTAACTTACCAATTTAGACTTTTGCATCCACCGAGACTTATCTTGTTCTTCCGTAAGTGCAGGCAGGACATCCATAGTGACAAACCTCATGTGAACACAACTAACTGCTTGGATGGAATGCTGCTGCAGCAGAAAGCTGGCTTGATATTTTCAGACTAAATACAAATTTACATTTTAAATCCTTGAATATCTTTTAAAGCCACAACTTTCATTTGTGATCTAATCATTACATTTAATATTCTGATTATTCAACTTTAATTCCAAAAATAGTTGGGACACTGTGTAATATGTAAAGAAAACAAAAATGCAATTACTTGCAAATCTCTTATAGCATATGTTATTCTGATCAAAATAACAACAAAAAATATCAGAAGAAGAAAGTTAGAAAGTTAAACATTTTTCTATTTCATTTGAAAAAAAATTACTACTAGTGATGGCCGAGTGTACTCATTGCTTGGGTGTCCTCTGAGTATTTTGGCATGCTCTGAGATATAGTTTATGTCAACACAGCTGCATAATTTGCGGCTGCTGGAGAGGCTGAATATATGTGAGGAATGCCTGTTTGTTAGGGAATCCCCACATGTATTCAGCCTGTCTAGCAGCCACAAATCATGTAGCTGCTTCTACACAAACTAAATCTCTGAGCACGCCAAAATACTCCGAGGACACCAGAGCATGCTCGGGAAAACCCAAGCAACGAGTATACTTGCTCATCGCTAATGACTACATTAAAAATTGATTGCAGCAATGCTGTGAATGAAATATATAATCTTCCTACTCTTATTGCAGGAACTCAGAATCACAGGGGGGTCTCCTGGGAGAATACTGAGAGGTGTCAAACAAGGTACCTCAGCTACTTGACCCTGAGCTTCAAACACATGGTCTTTAATTAAGCAGAATATTTCCTATGGACTGTATCTCTATAGGAGATGGGGAGTTGGGGAGATACAGGATATTTGAAATGCAAGACCATAAATTAGCCCACTGTCCAATCACAAACAGCAACTTTTAAATGGGCCAATCCAGATTATCCTGGAAATATGAGCCTATGGTTAGGACTATAAAAAGCTGGATGATGCAAAAAAGTTGTTACATGTGAGGGTTGCAGATTCTGCTTGTGATCCAAAATTTATTTTCTCCTTCCTCCAAGGAAACAGAAGAACACTAGGTATTCCTGTTATTTTTCCCTCTCTATTTGATAATTGTCATTTTATTTTTGCCCTTTTATATCTATTATTGTAAGCACTGTGTATTTTTACTTTAAAGCTTAAAATTTTGAATGAGTTTGATCCTTTCAGTTGTGCGGAAAAGTTTACATAACCTGGAAAAATGTTTGCTTTCTTGGCCTTTTTTCAGAGAATATGAATGACTAAATGGAGGCCCGATGCTATCGCATCAGGAGGGCGGTAATGTCACGATGGGGGCAGGCTTTGCAGCATTGAGAATCTCTCCCCCATGTGCTCACCCACCTATCCACTCTCTCTTTTTCCTTGTGCTGACTTCTCCCATCAGTGCTCTCTTGTTTGACCTGTCTACCCCATGTGTTGCCCCCTTTGTCTGCTGTCTCTCTCCTTCCTGTGCTGTGTTCTCCGCTCATGTGCTGTCCCATTTGAGCTGTTTCCCCCCTGTGCTCTGTCTCTCTCACCCCTGTGTCTCACCATGTACAGAACATACCACCTCTCCTGGGCAGGGGAGGAAGCAAAAGACAATACTGACATTACAGCAGGAGATCGCAGAGGATACAATTTGTGAGGTAAAATATTGTTTAAAAACAGTCAGTGAAATATTTTTGCCTCACAAAATGAATCCTCTGTGATCCCCTGCTGTAATGTCAGTATATTGTCTTTTGCTTCCTCCCCTGCCCAGGACATGTGGTATGCTCCGTACATGGTCAGACAAATTTTAAAATGAACTTTTGCTCGTGGGAAGACCCTTTTAATGTGACTGGCTTCCTCTGCCTGTAGACACGTCGCGCATCTGCCGCCGAGATCAGCTGAATGATTCACTGCGCTTGCGTGGAATTCGCGCAGGCGCAGTGCGACGTGTTCCACTGGTGGTACCACACAAGAGGCTGCATGTGAGTGTGAGTGTCAGTGTGTGTGGGTGTATGAGTGTGAGTGTGTGTGTGAGTGTATGAGTGTGAGTGAGTGTGTGGGTGTATGAGTGTGAGTGTGTGATGCATACGGCATATAGAGTGTGTGTGTGTGGTGCGACAGTGTTCCGCTGGTGGTATAGCGCAATAGGTTGGTACCAGCAGCAGTTTCCATATTCCATCACTTGTATGTCCCAATATGGTGGTCGGTGAGCTTCCTCCGCTTGGAATTCTGGAATATGGTGACATCTGGACAGAACAGGAAATGAAAACATTACAAGGCAATTATATAAATAGATAACACCAAAACTTTTTCTCCACTCATGGTTAGTGGTTAGGTGAAGACATTTATTGTCACACTACTGTGTTTTCTCCTTTTAAATCATAATGACAGCCCAAAACATCCAAATTACCCTGATCAAAAGTTTACATACCCCATTTTTTAATACTGTGTATTGCCCCCTCTAACATCAATGACAGCTTGAAGTCTTTTGTGGTAGATGTGGATGAGGTTCTTTATTTTCTCAGATGGTAAAGCTGCTCACTCTTCTTGGCAAAAAGTCTCCAGTTCCTGTAAATTCCTGGGCTGTCTAGCATGAACTGCACGCTTGAGATCTCCCCAGAGTGGCTCAATGATTTTGAGGTCAGTAGTTTGACAATAAATGGCTTCACCCAACCAATAACCATGAGTGGAGAAAAAGTTTTGGTGTTATCATTCATATTCTCTGAAAAAAGGCCAAGAAAGCAAAAATTCTGCTGAAGTATATAATCTTTTGAGCACAATTATATATGCTCTAAAGAACCCAGAACCTTTGAGAGACATTGTGACCTTTTGTCAGACAGCAACATATTTTAGGGACTCATCACCCCGTGTGTTTGATGAGTGGTTGCAGCAGTGCAGTGTTAAGAAACTGGGGTGTGCTGAATGTGTCGGGGTGTGATTTATGCTTACTTTACAGCTAACATATCAAATAAGGAAATGGTTGCACTCAATTGCATTAAGGCATATCAAATATGAAATATGTGAAATACGAATAGCATAATGGCTTTTGTAATCTAGAAAAGCATATGAGATACTTAGCACAAAATTTGGCCAAAATATGTGAGCCCATTCACCAACGTCAAGGTGATCTCATTGAACGGGTCCCTATACTAACTGCCTAGTGTGAACTAACCTCTGGCTAATAACATGGTAAAGCCTGTCTTTATGGGAAGATAGGAACCAAAATGTGATTGGATGTAATTAAAATCACAGCCTGATGAAGGGCGGAGTGCTCAGTTAGAAAGCTAACATACAAATGACAGAAAGAACTGACGGCACATCTAGAACTAGTCTGAATAAGTGCATACCAAAAAACAGCTTACATATCAAATAAGGAAATGGTTGCACTCAATTCCATTAAGGCATATCAAATATGAAATATGTGAAATACGAATAGCATAATGGCTTGTGTGCATGGTCTGCTCGCGTCCCGGGGTCTGGATTTGCTGCGTCACTGTGTACTTGGCAATGCTGAGTATATCCTGTGCGTCCGGTCCCGTGGGGCAGTGGTTTGCACTTCTGGGTCCTCCCGGTGGCACATGCACCGTACAGACTTAAGTCATCAGTATTGGCACCATATTTGAAACATATACAAGCTTCATGTTCTTGCAAAACGCCACCCCCTGACAAAGGAACTTGCTTCCAAAATGTGTGTCGGGGTGTGCCACATCAGAACTGTTCAGCTCTTAAAGATATAACTTATAGTTTTTAGCTTATGGCATATATTTCACTTTGCACTTTGATACACGGAGGGTAGTATCCCTCTATCTTGTTGCACCTGTTTTATCTCCCCAATATTGGCTTATTATAACCTGACGCGCTTTTTTATCTTGTGGTAGGTTTTTGACACTATTGCAGATTTTATTATCTTGGACACATTTGCACTTTATAATTATATTTTTTTATGTTTATATTTGTATTTTTTGGATATTGTCACTGTGATACTGTTACTGTGTGCAACTATTTATTTCTTATATTAGTTTTTTATGCCATTTTATCTTGATGAGCTTAATATACCTTTGAACCGCTGTTATCATGGTCTTTTATATAATTGTTTGAAATATTATGTAGATATGTATCTTGATGCGCGTACTACTTGATATGTGCCACTTTTTACCTTTATTTTTTATCACACTGTAAAAATTATTGACGCACACCACTAAAGTATCAACAATTTCCCACAGTAGAAAAATTATAATTGTGGTATTGTTATTATTATTATTTATTGCTATAGCACCATTTACGTGGAAAGGGTATACATAATAAAAACAAGTACAGTAATCTTAAACAATACAAATCACCAACTGCTACTGGAGGAGAAAGGACCCAGCCTGTGAGGGATTACAGTCTACAAAGGATGAGTGAGGATGCAATAGGTGAGGGTAGAGCTGCTTGTGCAGCGGTATGTGGAGTGATGGTTAGTGTAGGTTGTAAGCTTATCAGAAGAAGTATTTCTTCAGGTTCCTTTTGAAGGTTCCCATGGTAAGTGAAAGTACGATATATTGAGGGTCACAGTTCCAGAGTAGAGGGGATCTATGGGAGAAATCTAGTATGAGATTGTGGGAAGAGGAGTAGAGAAGGAGATCTTGTGATGATCGGAGGTAGCATGCAGGTAAGTACCAGGAGATTAGGCCACAGATGTATGGAGGAGAGTGGTTTTGGATTGCTTTGCATGCCAAACTTAGGGATCTGAACAGGAGTCTCTAGGCAATGGGGAGTCAGTGCAGGGATGGACAGTGGGGAGAAGCCGGGGAATATTGGGGTGACACTTGAATTAGTCAGACAGCAGAGTTTAGGATAAGTTGGATGGGTGTAATATTGTTAGAAAGGAGGCAACAGAGCAGGAGGTTGCAGTACTCAAGGCAGGAGATGATGAGGGCATGCACTAGTGTTTTTACAGATGGTTGAGGAATCTGGGGATTCGAGAGATATTTTTGAGTTGGAGTCAGCAGGAAGGGGAAAGGGCATGGATCTCAGATTTGAAGGAGGGATCAGAGGGCATTGATTTTTATGGATAGGTCAGTCCGGGGATTGAATGATATGGCGAAAAGATGATGAATTCGGTTTTATCCATGCTAAATTTTAGAAATCTAGCAGAGAACAAAGATGAAATCGAGGAATGACATTATAGGATTGTGGTAAGTAAGGAGGTGATATCAGGTCCAGAGAGGTAGATCTGTGTGCCATCAGCATACAGGTGATACTGAAAGCCGTGAGACTCCATTAGCTGTCCCAGGCCGAAGATGTAGATGAAATAGAGCAGGGGTCCTAAAACTGAACCTTGGGGGACACCAACACAAGGGGACGAAATGAGGAGGTGGTGTGTGAGTGGGAGACACTGAATGTCCTGTCTGTTAGGCATGAGGAGATCCAAGAAAGGGTCAAGTCTGTGATGTCAAGAGATGAGAGAGTCTGTAGTAAGAGAGAATGGTCTAATGTGTCGAAGGCGGATGACAGATTCAGGAGAAAGAGGACAAAGTACTGTCGCTTGACAGTTAGTAAGTCTTTGTTGACTTTAGTAAAGGGAGTTTCAGAGGAATGGTGCAGTCAGAAGCCAGATTGTAAGAGATCAAAGAGGGAGCAGAAGGATAGATTTGAGGACAGTTCAAAGTGGATGTGTTGTTCCACTAGTTTTAAGGCATAGGGGAGAAATGATATGGGGCGATAGATATAAACAAAGGATGGGTCAAATGAGGACTTTTTGAGGATGGGTGTGATCAAGGTATGTCTGAAGCATGAGGGGAAGACAACAGTTGTTAGTGACAGGTTGACGTGGTGGGTTAGTTTTGGGATGAAGGCTGTGGTAAGGTTTGAAATTAGGTGAGTCGGGATTGGGTTAAGTTCACAATTGGTTTGGCGAGGAAAGTTGATCTTCTGTTATGGTGAAATTGGTTTTGGAGGTGGAGAGTTGAGTAATTATGAGGAAGTACTGTGAGGACTTTAGGCAAAAGATTTGCCTTATGTTGTCAATCTTCTGCTTAAAGAATGAGGCAAAGTCTTCAGCTGAGATGAGTGGAGAAGGAGGAGAAGCTGGGGGACGAGGAGAGAATTGAAAGTACTGAATAGCTCTTTAGTGTTGTGAGACAGGGATGATATGAGAGATGAGAAGTAGGTTTGTTTTGCTGCAGTGACAAATTGTGCAGCATTTTGACAACTTCTGTTACTGGATGAGCTACTCAACTCCCTTTCTTTGTTAGTCGTTCAGGGGTATGCCTTGTAATTGAGAGCCAGAATGTGCTCCAGTTGATGGCAAGCTCTGCATCAAGTGACCTCTCCTCCTCTCCCTCCACCTTTACATCACAAACAGTACAGTACTCATAAGTGGCACCCCAATTACCCTTGTTTTCTGACACATCACAACTCTTCAACTGCCCAACTAACTGTGGGGAACCACAGATGGGCAAATATTCAGAGCTGTTTGCACATTCTATTCCACAGGCATCACAGTTCTGCTCCAAAGATTCACAGACTCAAGAGGAAGAAAGCATCTTCACCAATGGACAAAATTTTTTGCAGTTGGATCCGGGGCTAGACGAAGTAGGATCTGAGCAGAATCCCGACCCTCATCACAAGACATTAACCCCCAGGGGTGGAGGTGATCCTGATGAGACTCAGATACTTGATGAGCACATGGATTGTACTGTGATATCATTGCAGGGAGAGGAGTATGCTGATTCTCAGGGTGAGGAATGGGAGAAGAGAGAGGATGATAATTAGGTTGTAGATCCCACTTGGTGTGAACACAGAGGCACGCAGTGGAGTAGCTCATCAGAGGAGGTAGAGGAGGAGGTAGTAGAGTAGGTTACATTGTGGCTTCCCACACAGACAGTGAGTGATGCAACCATGACAAGCACTGCATCCTCAGTCATTACTTTGTTTTGGCAAGCAACGGTTGAGGGTCTGAAGTTCACAGAGGCAGCTAGGGTTGGCTAGCCTTGCCCATTTTTTAGACCCCAAGGATGACTCGACTTATGTTATCTGCCAATTTTGTAAAAAATTACTGAGTAGAGGCAAAAAAATCCAATAATTTGCCTATTACATGCATGAACTGGAACATGTGCGATCAACATGCATCAGTCTGGGAATCTCACTGCCCTAAAATGTGGACTAGCGAGCCTCACCAACCACCAGCTGCCCCATTAACTACATCTGCTGCTTCTTTCTCCTCTGTTAAAGTGGCAAATTTTCTTGCACAGCTCTCAATCTGCAGAACCTCCTCTTGTTTACCCACTACAGTTGTAGTGAGTGAGAACCAGTCAGCTGTTACGGAAGTGGACACGCCTGCTGTTTTTGACCGACCACAAACACCGACCATAACACATCTTTCTCAATCCACCATAACATCTATGCCTGCACGTCACTCACAGTATAGTAGTTTGTTGTGTTAACCCTACTCCACCCTCTGTCAGTACAGCAGCCAGCCCTCATTTATGCAGTTGTTTTCACGTAAAATATTGTTTCCTCCTACTCATTGCAAAGCTAAGAGCTTGAACGTCACCATCTTCAATCTACTAATAATAATAACTTTTATTTACTGTATATAGCGCAAACATATCCCACAGAGCTTTTTACTAGTTAGCATTTCATATATGTAAAACAGTCATAAATTACAAAGTGAATGATAATCCAACAAAAATAACGACCTTGCTTGTAAGAGCTTACAAACTGCAATAAGGTGGGGGTGACACAAAGTACAGATGCTTATTTACAACGATGGTTCAGCCATCCTGAACAAATGGGGGGTAGATTAAGGCTGCATTAGATAGTCACCTGCCAATAGTTAGAGTGCTTTTGGGTGCAGTTGAGTTTGATAGCGAATTATGTTCAGAGAAATAGAGAATAGGCTATATATAAAAAGGACTTTGATTAAGGAATGAGATAGGCCACCATAAAACAGATGTGTTTTTAGGGAGCGCCTAAAAATGTTTAAGTTGTGGTTAGTCCTAATTTCATGCAGTTGAAAGTGGAAGAGGTGAGTTATCTAGGTAGGAGGTTGAACAGAGGCGGAAAAAGACCAGATCAGGGGTGTTGCTGTCTTTGTGTGTGTCAGAGGTTGAAAATTGTGAAAAGCCAAGAGAAGTGGGCAGAGATAGAAGTTGGGATGTAGTTGGGGCTGTTGAAGTCTAAGGGTTGGCAAATCTGAGGACATGTAATGTGACAGCAAGGCAGAAAAGTGGTCAAGGAAGAGGGTGGTTGAGCCTGGGGACAATATATGACAGCTACTCTGAGGGAGTACACACTGATGGTGTGAATCTCAAAAGAACAATGTCATCCAATCGGCTTATATTTATTTAATTTTTAAAAGCAGGATTGGTGGTGGCAGTGAGGAGTGTGGTGTTATCATGGAGATAGCAGTGATAGTACAGTGGTATATAAACATATTTCATGTGTTGTAATCCGGAGGTGTTTATGCCGTACGCTCACTTTTGGTTTTCCGATAACTAATTATTGTGAACAGCCTGCAGCTTCCTCGGTTGATCGTCACCCAATCGTGTAATTGTCTGAACGATAGTGGGCAGCTGAGAGCTCAATTGGGGGCTGTGTGTCACTCCCAGCCTGTGATAATTGGATGGCCAATCCAATTTATTGGCCATGGAAATGCAGATTTTCCACCTTGTGGATACAGTTTCTGAAAGCTGATGGCCTTTGCAGTCCCCCAATACCAGTTGCCCAATTGCCATTACTTCTCTAAGAAAGATGTGCCTGCACTACACCAGCATGCGCAGACAACATCATCCGTTTCTTGAAAAAATCTATGTCTGACAGGCTGTATTTCAACACTGACATCTGGATGAGCAAGCATGGACAGGGGCATTATATGGTGCTGTTTGGTCATGTCAGGCATCTACACCACTCTTGGTCATTGACTTACAATGCTACAGAGGTCTTTCAGGCTACTGATTAACCGGTTGATATGCACTGAGCTGACACCATGGAATTACACTCTGCCCATTTTGCAGCGACTGTGGCATTAGTGATGACCCCTGGTAAAGTATTACATTTTTTATAGTCTGAGCCAACGCAGTACGAACGTGTAACAAATCACGCTTGCGGAGTGGGCACAGATGAAGGACCTTTGCACCCTTTTCACAGTTTCGAAATGGCTACTAAGATGGTTAGCGCTGATGTTGACATTGTCAGCATCACTATTACGGTCATCTACATGCTGGCGCATACTTTGAATAGTCTGCGGAAGTAGGTGGTGGTCGCAGAGGAAGAGGACGATGCAGAAGTGATAACAATATCTCTAACTTTTGGACTGTCATTACACAGGTGGGTGCCATGGGAGGGTGGATTATAGCGATCGAGTAGGGCTCAAGGTACTAGACAAACTTAATAAAGGTGCAGGAGCTGAAGAACAAATGGAGGAGGACGAGGAGGAAGAGGTGATGGGCATGCAGCAGTCAGGAGACTAAGAGGATAAAGATCTCCTCTCTGTTGTCTGTGGTTAGCGGGAGAAGATGGAGGAAGCAAGCTCAAGTCTTTCCCCACCATCAACACACCATGTACTTGCACTTCATGGAAGCAGCCGACATATGAGCGCCTTCTTGATGCACTATCTACAGCATGATTGTTGGCCTCATTGTTATTATTACAAATAGTGCTGATAATGTAGGGGGTATGCTATATTACGGTTATACCTTTGCCTTACTCTTTCATCCCAGAGCCATACATTGTCAGTGTATGTATATTTGTTAATGCATAATGGTACTGCTACACGATTAAGTGTATTACCATGTCTATACAATGGTACTCCTACGTACACTGTTATGTGGATTACTGTGTCTTGCTAAATGTATATATGTGTAATGTTATACCTTTGAAATGCTGCTATGTGTAGTATATAGGGTAAGTGCAGTTATTGGACTGGCCACTAGATGAGGGCATTATAGTGTAAAGAGCTTTCAGATAGTGAATAGTATAGGAAAGGGTTAACCATAGGAGGGGCTGCTGTGTGGTAAGCTAGGAACATTCCCTTATGTAGTCAGAAGGGCCTGGGTGCCCAAATAGTCCACATGAGCTCTAGGCCAAGGACACAACAGCATTCAAGCAAAAAAGGAAGCACACTGTAGCGCCAAACCATGCAAACATGAAAAATGAATAATGAATTGCATTACTGCATTAGAAGTATGAAAAATTGAGAAAGTTTAGCGCATAAAATGGCCAAGTTATGTGTACCTGGAAGCCACGTTAAGGCATTTCTAATTTTCCAGGTCCCTATTCTATGCCACTCCTCACTAAGACTGTAGTCTCCATCTGAATGGGAACCTATGAAAAATCCTCTGTTAGGACTGAAGTCTATATCTCTGTGGAGGGGAAATGGCCCTGGTTTGATTAAAAATGCCTGCAGCTAACAGGTGGAGTGCTCAGTCAGAAGGCAAATGAATACAAATTTCAAAAACTGACCGTCACATCCAAGCCTAAGCATAGTGTGAACAGGTGCTTAACCTAGAGTCACCAACTCATATACATTCAAGCAAAAAAAGGAAGCACACTGTAGCGCCAAACCATGCAAACATGAAAAATGAATAATGAATTGCATTACTGCATTAGAAGTATGAAAAATTGAGAAAGTTTAGCGCATAAAATGGCCAAGTTATGTGTACCTGGAAGCCACGTTAAGGCATTTCTCATTTTCCAGGTCCCTATTCTATGCCACTCCTCACTAAGACTGTAGTCTCCATCTGAATGGGAACCTATGAAAAATCCTCTGTTAGGACTGAAGTCTATATCTCTGTGGAGGGGAAATGGCCCTGGTTTGATTAAAAATGCCTGCAGCTAACAGGTGGAGTGCTCAGTCAGAAGGCAAATGAATACAAATTTCAAAAACTGACCGTCACATCCAAGCCTAAGCATAGTGTGAACAGGTGCTTAACCTAGAGTCACCAACTCATATACATTCAAGCAAAAAAAGGAAGCACACTGTAGCGCCAAACCATGCAAACATGAAAAATGAATAATGAATTGCATTACTGCATTAGAGGTATGAAAAATTGAGAAAGTTTAGCGCATAAAATGGCCAAGTAATGTGTACCTGGAAGCCACGTTAAGGCATTTCTCGTTTTCCAGGTCCCTATTCTATGCCAATGCTCACTAATACTGTAGTCTCCATCTGAATGGGAACCTATGAAAAATCCTCTGTTAGGACTGAAGTCTATATCTCTGTGGTGGGGAAATGGCCCTGGTTTGATTAAAAATGCCTGCAGCTAATAGGTGGAGTGCTCAGTCAGAAGGTAAATGAATACAAATTTCAAAAACTGACGGTCACATCCAAGCCTAAGCATAGTGTGAACAGGTGCTTAACCTAGAGTCACCAACTCATATACATTCGAGCAAAAAAGGAAGCACACTGTAGCGCCAAACCATGCAAACATGAAAAATGAATAATGAATTGCATTACTGCATTAGAAGTATGAAAAATTGAGAAAGTTTAGCGCATAAAATGGCCAAGTAATGTGTACCTGGAAGCCACGTTAAGGCATTTCTCATTTTCCAGGTCACTATTCTATGCCAATCCTCACTAAGACTGTAGTCTCCATCTGAATGGGAACCTATGAAAAATCCTCTGTTAGGACTGAAGTCTATATCTCTGTGGAGGGGAAATGGCCCTGGTTTGATTAAAAATGCCTGCAGCTAATAGGTGGAGTGCTCAGTCACACAACGTTTAAGAAGAAGGGAAGCTTAGCTGTTCGGAGTCTATAGGACAGAAGTACAGTATCAAGCAGCAGGATTGCAGCAGTTCATTGCTGGAGAAAGGAAGTGGTCCGGAAAAGTACAGGGCGCAGATGGTTCAACATGTGGCAGATTATTGCATGGGCTGATGCTGTCAGGACCGGGGCAAAATGGACCATAGAAGCTACAAGCAAAGTGATTCTGAACAGGGAGAATGCTGTGGTGCCACCTAAGGCGCTATTACCCTGTAATATACTGGAGGATGTGGAAATAAGTGCAGGGAAAGAACAGAATGAGAACTGCATAGAACTTGCTGTTGATGTTGTAATTGACAAGAATGTGCGGCCAAGTTATTCAAGTAAAGTTTCACATGTTGCGTTTGAAAAGGACTGTGTCTCAATTCTTGCGAAACCAAAAAGCTTCAGCACTACAGTGGTATCCCTGATGGCGCAGTGAGAGAAGACACAGGTATGTTGGTGAAAGAATGCTGTTTTCATGTGAGAGGAGGCCAGGGCACAGATACACCGGAATGCTCGGCCATGACTACGGCCTGGCAACCGCTTACAATTACTGGATTGCCTCTCTGTTAGTTCCGCCATACAAGAGTAAATTTTGCCAGCTGCTTCACCCCCTCAAAAGGGACATTTGTATGCTGGAGTGTAGAAACACGCTTGTAGACAATCTTAAGAGTGATTTTTCACAAGGCAGCAGTGAGGCACACAGTGAGCGTCGCAGTTACATACTTCCAACCCTGGTAACTTTGAGTCATCAATGCAAAAACATTAGCAGGAGCAGTGTATGTGGCCGAGGCAGCACAGTGGCTTAGTGGTTAGCACTGCACTCTTGCAGCACTGGGGTCCTGGGTTAGAACCCTACCAAGGACAACATCTGCAAGGAGTTTGAATGTTCTCCCCGTGTTTGTGTGGGTTTCCTCCGGTTACTCTGGATTTCTCCCACACGCAAAAGATATACTGATAGGAAATTTAGATTGTGAGCCCCAATGGGGACAATGACAAAAATGTATTTGAAGCATAGTGTAATTATTGGTGCTATATAAGTGAGTAAAATAACTAAATATTAAAATATGCAATTTCTGTGAGTCATTTCACACATTTTTTTAGACCAGCCAGTGCACCCTTTAGAACAGAGTACAAGTCTGACCCGTAATGAATGCCTCAAGAAGATGGTGCAGGAGTATTTTGAGCTCAATATCAATGTATTCAGGGGGGGGGTTGGACCCTTTGCATTTTGGTCTTCAAAAATGAAAGAGTGGCCTGACCTTACCTGTCACGCCATCGAAGTTTTGGCTTGCTCAGCAGACACCGTTCTCTTAGAACGTGTCTTGTCATGGTATAAGACATAGTTAATGTTCTGTTCTCTCAGGGTTAACTTTTGCTGGCCTCCCTTTGGATCTGGGAGGGGTATTTAAACTCACTCCAGACTAGTATTCCCTGTCAGCTATACTGTTGTTCTGGCTGTGTGTCTGACCCCCTGGTGTGCGTGTAAACTGCATTGCTTGTTTGCTTCCTGTGTATGACCCGGTTTGTCCACTCACTCTGTTCTCTGTCTCACGTTTTGGTACTACTGTCTTCTCCGGTTCTGACATCCTGGCTTGGCTATTGTTACTCCGTTACAGTTTGTCCCTATTGTACCGTCTATTGCCCGTTCTGGTTTTCTGATCTATTGCTACGTCCTGACTATCCATTCTGTCTAACCCTTTGGCACTGTCGTACTATCTCATGCTTTGACCCTGGTAACTTGTCCCGTAGTTACCTTTCTAGGAGTTTTCCTTCAGCTCTTAGCTCTGTGGAGCTTCGGCCATGCCCCCAGCAGTCACATGCTTCAGGTCCTGTTAGTCTGAAGCACGCATCTTCACCACTGCTGCCCCGCTCCACAGGTATCTTTGAGCACAGTTTTTGTACTCAGGACACTCGCACTGGCTCAGTGAGCAAGTGCAGTGTGGTGTTCCTGACAGTCTTCAGTGTTGCTGGTGGTGTCCTGATGGTTAAGTGCATCTGTCTGTAACCTGAAAGTGTAGACCACCTAACTTTCATCAAGAAGAATAAGTCAGAAAGATCTCCAATGAGTTTTGAAACTCAGTCGCATACTGGGCAGACTAGGTGATGGTGACGTTTTTAGTGTGCTGCATTGATCTGACATTATTGCAGCCTGTGACATCTGTGCCTGCTGTTGCTACTGATGCTGATGTAACAAACAATTTTATGAAATGTGGAGACTCCAAGTTGGGTCTCAATCTGGTGGGCTGCCTGTAGTGGAAGGGGTGTCAAAGCTCCATTATACTATTTCTACTCTGGGGAAATTGATCATGTCTGTAAAGCAATGTGGAATTAATGACGCTATAAAAGTAAGTAACATAAATAAAATAAATTGATGCCACTTTAGTGGTGTCTGTCCCTAATTTTTGAAAATGTTTGGACTCCAAGTTGGGACTCCTTCATGTGTCTTACCTGAATTTAGCAGGGCTCTCAGACCACCTGGCCTACACCTGTCACTCATCCACCTGTTACTGATCAATGTTTAAGCTAGAAATGCTGCTCCAAGCTCTGTCCCAGGCCCTGTCCAATGCTGAAATCTGAAATGTGGCCTGCTGGCTGGACCACAAAATTAGCACAAAGTATTTATACACTGAAATGTAGCCTGCTTTCTGTAGCATGTTATTATTCCAAACAATTTAAATTCAGAAATGTGGACTCCTGGCTGTAGAAAAACTAGTAGCACTAAATATTTATATACTTAAATGTGGCCTTGTTTCGGGGACATGCTATTAGCACTAACATTTTTTATTTTCAAATGCGGACTCATGCATGGCAAAAAATATTACCAGCACAAAGTATTTTTCTGTAGAAATTTGTCCTTACTTTTGGACCACAGTATTACTACAAAGAAATTATATTTTGAAATGTGGACTTCTGCCTAGGCCAAAATATTACCAGCGCAACATATTATTCTGCCAAAATGTGGCATTGTCTCAGGACAAAGGTATTAGCACAAAGAATTTTTATTTTTAAATGTGGACTTCTGATTTGTCACTGAAACATAGTTTTATCGCAAACGATTTGGAGTAGCTAATTGGACCTCATTACTGCACCATAATATTAGGCATAAGGATTTTTAAATGGAAATCTGGCCTTCTGATTTGCCACTGAAACACAGTTCTATCAACAACTATTTAGAGTAACTAATTGGTCCTCATTACTGCACCCCAATATTAAGCCTAATGATTTTTATGTGGAAATGTGGCCTTCTGATTTGCCACTGAAACCCAGTTTTAACACAAACGATTTGGAGTAGCTAATTGGGACTCATGGCTGCACCACAATATTAGGCCTAACAATTTTTAAGTGGAAATCTGGCCTTCTGATTTGTCTCTGAAACACAGTTTTAGCAGCAATGATTTGGAGTAGCTAATTGGGCCTCGTGGCTGCACCACAATATTATGCCTAATGATTTTTAAGTGTAAATCTGGCCTTCTGATTTGCCACTAAAACCCAGTTTTAGCACAACCGATATGGAGTAGCTAATTGGGACTCATGGCTGCACTGCAATATTAGGCCTAACGATTTTTAAGTGTAAATCTGGCCTTCTAATATGTCACTGAAACACAGATTTAGCACAAACGATTTGGAGTAGCAAATAGGGCCTCCAGAAACTGCCACACATTTTTTGCACAACCTTCTTCAATGCTTGAATATCGATTTCACACAGGCCAGAATCTTATCTATTTCACTAACAAGTTTATTTTCATCACTAGCAGTAGCACAGGAGCGACCTCTCTGCACTGTGACACTGAGCAAATGGCAACAGCAAAACAAGATGTCCGTTGTTTATTTGGCCAGGCACATGTGACTTAGGTAGCCAATCACAGAAGGCCTTGTGTTGTGACATTGGGGATGGTTTCTGCGCTCTGATTTGTTGTCGGAATCAACACACAAAAAGTTAAAGGAATTTACAAAAAAGCACAAGCGGCTCCTGTAATCTCTTCATACACTCCTCTAACCTCTCCTCATCAAACACATCCCCACGTACCCGCCGCTCATCATACAGCAGCACCATTTTAGCCAAAGTAATAACAAACGCATTAGTGGAAATGCAATGATTTACCGAACTGTGACCGACTTTTTCCGACTTTGTGGAAAAATGCTTGTGAAGACAAACACGAATTCAAATGTGCTACGTTTGCACCGAATTTGAGATTGGCGAATGTTTTCCAAACATGTTGGCTCATCTCTAGCCATTAATCAAGATTATGAAGATGAGACGAGAGTAAACATCTCAGCACAACAATGATCCCAAACACATAGCCAAGAAAGCTCTAAATTGGTTTCAGAGAAAGAAAGTAAAATAAAAGATACTAAAGATGAGAGTTCATAGAAGGAGCCTATGGAATCTTCAGGATTTGAAGAGTGGGTGGAAGAATGAGTCAAAATCACACCTGAGCAATGCATGCAACTAGTTTCTCCATTCAGGAGATGTCTTGAAGCTGTCATCACCAATATCATCAAAAGTGAATTCAATACTTTTTCCCTGTGTCATTTCATGTTATTACCCAACAATTTATGGACATCTATGGTTTGATTTCTTTGCCTATGTGGAATGAATGGGTTGCTAGTGGCATATAGTTAGAATTTCGTAGTAATAGCACCTTTAGAAATATATTTCAATGCAGTGTTCAATACTTATTTCACCGGTTGTATATAGATGATTCGAAATCGCAACCCAATGCACGTAGAATAAAAGCAGGCAAGAGTGTTGGTACTATGCGTTTCAAAGGAATGAGTAATGACGTGCATCTGAAATGCGTCACATATTTTATATACATTAGTGTTGTTTATAATCATGCTTGACGATTTATAAAGAATGATGTTTTTAACCGAAGAAACAGAGCCGGAATTTTTCTTAGATTGGATCTCTAACTGTACTCAAAGAGTCGAGCAGCTGGGAATAATTCATGGCTAGTGTGGTGAGCTATCATGAGAGGTTCGTTCCACTGATTGGAGCTAAAAAAAAAAATTAGAATATAAAAATTTTAATTATTCCCCTTTTTCCCCATTAAAAAATAAGGAAAGTAAAAAAAAAATAAAAGCAAAAAAATGTTTGGGTATTACCACGTTTTATAGAAGTCTGGTGTATCAAAATGTAAAATTAATAAAACCACACAGTAAAATTCATAAAGAGCAAAAAAATCAATTTGCAAGAATTTTAGTTTTTCGATCACCAGACCTTCCTAACAAAATGCAATAAAAATATTCAAAACATCACTTATACCCCAAAATAATATCAGTAAAATTATCAGTTCTGGGCACAAAAAATAGGACCTCACACAACACTATTAAAAGAAAATGGTGACACAAACCAAGATTTTTTTTTTACAAACTTCAGAATTTTTTCTTACCACATTCACCACTTATGCAAGCTTATTATCGCTGTAATTATTCAGACTTGGAAAATCAAGTTTGTAGATTATTTTTACCATACAATGAATAGTCTAAAAACAAATTCTAAAAAACAATGGCGTTATTGCATTTTTTTTCATCATTTTATCCCATTTAGAATTTGTTTTACTGGTTTTCAGTAAATTGTATGGAAAAATGGACAGTGTTCTTATATGGCTATGTTGACACAAAAGTAAAAAAGTTATTATGGTGTCTGAAAGAAGTTGATGAAAAAGTTAAAGTGCAAAAATAGAAAGAGATATTTTTCACTCCCTGAATCTGCATGTGGAAAAATCACAGCATGCACCACCTTTTTTGAATGTGTCAATGAGACTTATTTTAGTCAATGTGTGCACAAAAAAATTGGATACCATATGGAGCCATAGTTTTGCATCCGTTCTTTTACGGATATATTGCAGTGCTTTAAGATTGGAAATTGTAAATGGTCTTGTAAAAAATTTTAAATAACCATTGCTGTCAAAAAAATGTATTGTATACAGACTGCACAAAGATGACAAGGGAAAAAAATGAGTTTTCTGTTTGAAACTCTGACAAATTTGTATACGCTTGTGTGAACTAAAGTGCCTTTTACATTTAGCGATGCACCAGCGATCCCGACCACGATACGACCCGGTCAGGATCGCTGGTGCATCGCTAAATGATCGCTAGTGAGCTGCCAAACAGGCAGATCTCACAGCGATGCAGCAGCAATACAGCAGACGATACTTACCTTTCAGACGCGGCGATCCTGACGTCCTCCTGCCCGCCTCCACACGTTGCTCGTCGGCGCCACAGGAAGCCCAGCAGGAAGCGCCTGACGAGAAATGGAGCTGCGCGATCTCGCGTGATCAACGACAGACAGCGGGGGAGCCGGTCGGAGGTAAGTATCACACATAGCGATATCGCTAGCGATATCGCTGCTGCGTCACCAAATTGGAGATGCTTTAGTGATATTGCTAGCGATATCACTATGTGTAAAACCCCCTTTAGCCTTACAATCATTGTGATTGTGAATTTCAGCACTGATAGCAGCATCCCCCTACACATTGTCAGTCTCTCTGGCTCTGAGCTTCTTGTATCTATTCTTTTCTGCTCACAGACTATCTGTAGTCTATGTGCTATGTCTCTTTGAGCCCTGAGGTCTTACCTTCTATTTGCAATTCCCTCCAAATAGTAGCAGCATTTCTTGCATGGGCTATTATTGTGGCGATGAGTCAGCAATAACATCATGAATGGCTTTGCTGTGGTATGGGATACCTGTAAAATATAATAGCGAGCTATGCTATGTCATGCCCAAGGTCATTGGATCTTTCCCTGTGCTATGCGATCTGTAATATGGTGGCTGCCATCTTAGCTAATTTGTTTGAAATGAATTAAGAATTATTTAGATTTGCAAAAACTTAATTTTGAAATATTTGCATCAAAATCGATTTGTGTATTATTGAATCCCTCATTTATAGATCTTATCTTTATCCTCCATATAATTTAAACATTAATGCACTGAAAAATGATTCATAAAGCGCTGAGCCTGTTAGGATTTTCTACAGTATAGTGTTCAGGATTTTCAGTGCGTTCATCCTATCTGTAAACTCGTAAAAGAATTTGTCATTTTGAAAAACCAGAGCTTATAAATGTTTGTGAGGGTTGCCCTAGAGACATTCTACATTATGCTATTCCTTGTGCAATTATGGATATAAAAATTACATACAACATCGGTCAGTCACATTAGAACAATAGTCTTTGAAATGTGTAGGTGGTCTCAGTGTCCTGTATTTGAATATATAGTAGATGGGTGTGTAATTATATAGTATTTTAAGGATTCTCACTTTACTGCATGCTAAAAAATAAAGTGCATTGTACTTGTACTGTACATTTTTTCTCGTAGCATGGACTAAGCACAACTATGAAGCTGACATCTCTACATAAAGTTTTTCTTGGACTTAATATATTTATTTGTCTGGATTCATCTATTGTTGGCAGTCGATTATTGAGGATACTTTCCAAGCATGTGCAAGAGAGTTTCTTTATTCAGGAACAATATGCTTAATAGATCAGGAATAAATAATTTGTGTGTTCATGGGCGCACCCACCATGGGGCAGGGGGGGCAGCTGTCCCCCCCTAGAAGCAGGGGTGCGCACCTATCATGATGAGGTCACCTGTTTTTACTGCCGCTGGCCCTTTAAATCTTTGGGCACGGTGACTTTACAGTTGCGCGCGCTCGCGCAAGCATCAGTGAGTCAGTGGCCGGGTGCCCTGTGCATAAGGGTTAAGAACGCCTGATGTTGAACGTCAGGACATTCTTTGTGGGTGGAGAGAGAGTGCTCTGCTCTCCCTGTCTCCCACCCCTGGCTGCAGCGCACCGTTGAACATATCAGGTCAGGCATCCGAAGGAGCCCTTTGTACCTGCGCACTCTTGAGGCAATTGCTGTTATTCTATTCAGTCAATGATGTCACGCCAGGTCTGGGTAAGTGAGTAATGGCTGGGCTGATGTAAATACAAGGGCTGGGGGCTGGCTGTGGCTGGGCTGATGTATACACAGGGGCTGGGGGCTGGCTGTGGCTGATGTATATACAGGGGCTGGGGGCTGGCTGTGACTAATGTATATATAGGGGCTGGGGGCTGGCTGTGACTGATGTATATACAGGGGCTGGGGGCTGCTGTGGCTGATATATATACAGGGGCTGGCTGGGCTGATGTATATACGGGGGCTGGTGTCTGGCTGTGAATGATATATATATATAGGGGCTGGGGGCTGGCTGTGGCTGGGCTGATGTATATACAGGGGCTGGCTGGTCTGATGTATATACAGGGGTTGGGGGCTGGCTGGTCTGATGTATATACAGTGGCTGGCTATGGCTGATGTATATACAGGGGCTGGCTGGGCTGATGTATATACAGGGGCTGGCTGGGATGATGTATATACAGGGGCTGGCTGGGATGATGTATATACAGGGGCTGGGGGCTGGCTGGGCTGATGTATATACAGGGGCTAGGGGCTGGCTAGGCAGATGTATACACAGGGGCTGGCTGGGATGATGTATATACAGGGGCCGGCTGGGATGATGTATATACAGGGGCTAGGGGCTGGCTGGGCTGATGTATATACAGGGGCTGAGGGCTGACTGGGCTTATGTATATACAGGTGGTGCTGAGCTCAGTGGGTTGGGGCTGGACCTGTTGATGATGTTTATACAGGTGGTGCTGGGCTCAGTGGGCTGGGGCTGGACCTAGTGATGATGTGTATACAGGTGGTGCTGGGCTCAGTGGGCTGGGGCTGATGATGATATATACAAGTGGTGCTGGGCACAGTGGGTAGGACCTGTTGATGATGTATATGCAGATGATGCTGGGCTCAGTGAGCTGGGGCTGGACCTAGTGATGATGTATATACAGATGGTGCTGGGCTCAGTGGGCTGGGCTGGTGATGATATATTTATACAGGTGCTGGGCTCAGTGGGCTGGGGATGATATATATACAGGTGCTGGGCTTAGTGGACTGGGGCTGGTAATGATGTATATACAGGTGCTGAGCTTAGTGGGCTGGGGCTGGTGATGATGTATATACAGGTGGTGCTGGGCTCAGTGGGCTGGGGCTGGACCTGTTGATAATATATATACAGGTGGTGCTGAGCTAAGTGGGCTGGGGCTGGTGATGATGTATATACAGGTGGTGCTGGGCTCAGTGGGCTGGGGCTGGACCTGTTGATAATATATATACAGGTGGTGCTGAGCTAAGTGGGCTGGGGCTGGTGATGATATATACAGGTGGTGCGGGGCTCATTGGGCTGGGGCTGGTGATGTATATGCAGGTGCTGGGCTCAGTGGGCTGGGGCTGGTGATGATGTATATACAGGTATGGGGCTCATACTGTATGGAGCAGTTTCATTCACTTTTTTGTTCTAAAATTTTACAACCTGAATGACCATGGCTTGCCTCCCCCCTAGTTTTGATCCTGGGTAGGCCCATGTGTGTTTCTATCTGTGCAGCATCTACAGCAGGCTGCTTCGTCTTCCATACACAGACACAGGAAAAATAGGAAATACAGTCACATGCTATCCCTGTGTGAGCCTCTGGGAGTTTTTTTTTGTTCTAACTTTATAAACAGCATAGAAATCTAGCAACTAAACACTCAGACAGGAATGGAGTTGATACACCAAACATACTCCAACAACTACTTATCCTGTTAGACCCATTGCGGCTCTGGAGTCCACAAACTTGGCGTTTGATAATGGCTTTGTCATACCATCAGCTATCATCTTGTCAGACTCGCAATAAACTAACTCGAGTCCACCACATTCCACTAAGTCACATAAGTGGTGATGTTTTACATCAATGTGCTTAGTCATTGCACTAATCTTCTCACTGCTGGCAAATTTAATGCATCCTTGGTTGTCCTCATAGATAACTGTTGATTGAGCTAATGACTTGCTGAAATCTTCCAAAAGTTGTTTCAACCAAATTACTTCTTGACTTGCATAAACAGCAGACATATTCTGCTTCTGTAGAAGACAATGCAACTGACACTTGTTTTCTGCAGGACCAAGAAATTGAATTTTCTCCTAACTTGAACAAGTAATCACTAGTTGATTTCCGATCCCTTGAATCTCCAGCCCAATCTGTATCCTCATAAGCTCTGAGAGTGAGATCCCCGATGCAGATATCTTAAGATTTAGCCTTGGAGTTTCTTTAAGATATTGAACAATTCTCTTACTTGCATTCCAGTCTTTTTGGCGTGGCTTGCTTACACGTCGGCAGAGAATTCCAACTGTTGCTGTGCTATCTGGACGAGTAGCAGATCTTCTCCTCCTTCCAACTTTAAGTAGGACGGATCCATTGGTGTTGGCACACCTTTGGCTTCTGTCATTCCAAACTGGTTTAGTATTGCGAAATTTTAGAACTTTGGTTGAGAAGAAAACCCCCATCTTCCTCTCTCAGGATTTGCATTCACAAATAATATGTCACATTTTCAAGGTCCTTAGTCTCAAAGTGCAAGTTGAGAATTTCACCTACCTTTTCAGTTTACTTTTCATTGCGGTAGCTCAGTAAGCTCCCATGTCTGAAGTTGGTGAAGGGACTCCATCTCGTCATTAGCAGCATTTATCCACTTCTGCTTCTTGTGGACAGGCAGTTTTTGCATCTCTTGCCATGACTGTGGCTCTGGTTCAGGAAGTGTTCTGACCATATAAGAAAGGCATCTAGCTGGGATACTTGTGGCCTTTCTGATCTCCTGACTGGAGGTTAACTTGGTTCTTCTGTGTCTTCCTTGGTGGCTTCAGAGCTTATCCACACTTCAGTTTTTTTTTTTTGGCATCTGGGTTTGGTGATTGAGATTCTTGTTCTTGCTTCTTAGGTTGAATATATGGTGTAACTTCATGGAATTTGAGTGATGCAGCGTTTTCATCAATCACTACATCTCTGCTGATTGTTACTGTGTTGGTCTCTGGGTGCAGGATTTTGTATTCCTTTTCAGTTTCGCTATAGCCCACCAGGACTCCTTGCTTTGTGTGTGATTCCCAATATGAACGTTTTTCTTTGGGAACATTCATAAACGTTTTGCTTCCAAACATCCTGAGGTGCTACAGGTTAAGTTTCTCGCAGTTCCATAGCTTATATGGAGTTTTATTTGTGGCTTTACCTGGCACTCTGTTTTGAAGATAGCAAGCTGTCATGATGACTTCTCCCCCAATACGTTGTACGTAGATTCGCATCATACAACATACTTCTTCCACTTTCCCAGAGAGTACGGTTCTTTCTGTCTGCAATGCCATTTTGTTCTGGGTTGTATGGAATGGTAGTCTAGAAAATGACTCCATCCTTTTTCAAATGGTTTGCACCTTACCACTTGCATATTTGGTTCCATTATCTGCACGCAGGGCTTTTGGCTTTCTTCCAAATTTGTTAAACACTACAGCAAGATATTCTTCAAGTTTCTGTGGAATTTCATCCTTACTGTGAAGAAGGTAGGCGACTGTATATCTGGAGTAGTCATCAATAAATGTGAGAAAATATCTCTTCTGGCTAGGAGTTTGAACACTCATTGGACCACATACATCTGTATGTATCAAATCCAGTGGCTGTGCAGATCTAGTGGTGCTTATTTTAGGAAAGGATTTTCTGGACATTTTCCCTATAAGACAGCTACTGCACTTCATCATTTGACTACACTGGTTGATTTCAATACCATTTGCAAGTTGAGCAAGCTTCCTTACTGCTTCTGGGTCTATGTGCCAAAGACATCTGTGCCATATATGGATACAGTTCTTATGTAGATCTTGTCTAGCACTGTACACTCTTTGTTTGCATTTTAGCTGACAAAGTTCAGCTTGGATTTTGCCTTCTGCAAGAGTGTGACCCTTCTTTGAGATGATACAGCTGTTATCTTTAAAAGTAACGACATTCCCCTTTTGCATGAGCTTCTTTACTGACAGAAGAGTGCTTTCAAGGCTGGAAACATTGAGAACATCCTTTATTGGGATCTTTCTGGACAGTGGAGGTAGCAATCTCCTACTCCTTCTGAAGTCAAATAGTGACCATTAGCTAAGATGACCTTTTCTGTCTTGCTTTCATTAAGGTCAGTGAAGAAATCCTTGTTTTTTGTCATTTGACTGCTTGCACCAGAATCTATACACCATATATGCTTTGCAGATCTTCAGAATCTTCCTTTACAGCTTTTTTAACCCTTTGATGACTGTTCTGCTTTTTAAGCTGACGTCTTCTTGCTTTCCAAATTCTGTAGTCTGCTTTAAGGTGGCCAGGTTTTTTACAGACAAAACATTCAGGAGTTTCTCTTAGATTGCTCTCATATTTAGGGAAATACTGTGTTTTTAATGCTGTTTCTGCTCTGGATTCATCACTGCTGCTTACATGCTGCTTTTTTTCTCTTGAATTCATCTACAAGTTTGCCTTTAACATACTCTAGTGTCAGCTCATCATCTGGCCGTGCATCTAGTGCAGTCACGAGTGTGTCATATTTCTCTGGAAGACCACTTATTAGAAGTGCAGCAACATGAAAATCTTTAATTTCTTCACCAATACCCCTGAGACGCTTCACAATCTCTGGGGTGTTTCTTACATAGTCCTGCATAGTCTGTCCATCACTTAGCTTAGACTGATACAGCTTTCTCATGAGATAAAGCTTATTGCTGAGTTTCGATCTTTCATGCACTTTCTGTAACTCATCCCACATCTCATACCGTCACATGCTTTCCCTCTGTGAGAATCTGGGAGCTTTTTTTTTGTTCTAACGTTATAAACAGCATACAAATCTAGCAACTAAACACTCATAGACAGGAATGGAGTTGTTGTACCAAACATATTCCAACATCAATTCTTGCTAAACAAATGTTTGCGGTTCTTAAAATTATAGTTATAGCTTGAGTCATCAGTGATATGGAGTATGAATTTTCAATGTAAAAACCAGCTTGGTCACGTTCATTATAGGAAAGTCTGCACTTTGCACTTGTTCAGGGAGTTATATCTGTGTAGAAGAAAATGGGATTTAAATGTGCCTCCTGGAGTATCAATTTACCTATGTGAGGCATGTGAATGGTAATGGATAAATGTTTGTACTCATTATTAACGTCCTTCTTTTTTATGAGATAGGAAATGGAAGAGGGACATTGTATATAGTCAGTTCTGTTCTATTTATTGGCATGAGTAGTATGTAAAATTAGAATAAATAAATGGTGCCCTTGTTTTTAAAGTGTAGCTACTAGTGATGAGCGAGCGTGCTCGGATAACGTGTTATCAGAGCATGCTCGGGTGTTATCCAAGTATCTTGGGTGTGCTCGGATAATATGTTTGAGTCCCTGCAGCTGCATGTTTCGCAGCTGTTAGACAGAAAATTGGATTGCATAACAACCAGGCATTCTCCTCATATGTTAACCCCTTCACACCCGAGCCTGTTTTTGCCTTCGTGACCGGGCCAATTTTTTCAATTCTGACCAGTGTCACTTTATGAGGTCATAACTCTAGAACGCTTCAATGGATCCTACTGATTCTGACATTGTTTTCTCATGACATATTGTACTTCATGATGGTGGTAAAATTTTTTAGATATGAGCTGCGCTTATTTGTTAAAAAAATCAAAATTTGGCAAAAATTTAGAAAATTTTGCAATTTTCAAACTTTTAATTGTTATGCCCTTAAATGAGAGAGATATCGCACAATATAGTTAATAAATAACATTTTCCACATGTCTACTTTACATCTGCACAATTTTGGAAACATAATTTTTTTGTTTTAGGAAGTTATAAGGGTTAAAAGTTGACGAGTGATTTCTCATTTTTACAACAAAATTTGCAACACCATTTTTTTTAGGGACCACCTCACATTTGAAGTGAGTTTGGGGGGTCAATATAACAAAAAATACCCAAAAGTGACACCATTCTAAAAACTGCACCTCTCAATGTACTCAAAACCACATTCAAGAAGTTTATTAACCCTTCAGGTGCTTCACATGAATGAATGGAATATGGAAGGAAAAAATAAACATTTAACTTTTTTTCACAAACATTTTACTTCAAAACCATTTTTTTTATTTTTACAAGTGTAAAAAGAGAAAATGAACCACAAAATTTTTTGTGCAATTTCTCCCGAATACGCAGATACCCCGTATGTGGGGCTAAACCACTGTTTGAGCACACGACAGAGCTCAGAACGGAAGGAGCGCCGTTTGACTTTTTCAATGCAGAATTGGCAGGAATTGAGATCGGATGCCATGTCGCATTTGGAGAGCCCCTGATGTACCTAAACAGTGGAAACCCCCCACAAGTGACCCCATTTTGGAAACTAGACCCCTTAAAGAACTTATCTAGATGTGTTGTGAACACTTTGAACCCCCAAGTGCTTCACAGAAGTTTATAACGTAGAGCCATGAAAATAAAAAATCATTTTTTTTTCCACAAAATGACCTTTTAGCCCCCAATTTTTATTTTCACAAGGGTAACAGGAGAAATTGGACCCCAAAAGTTGTTGTCCAATTTGTCCTGAGTACGCTGATACCTCATATGTGGAAGAAATCTACTGTTTGGGCACACGGTGGGGCTCGGAAGGGAAGTAGTGACGTTCTGAAATGCAGACTTTGATGGAATGGTCTGCGGGTGTCATGTGCGTTTGCAGAGCCCCTGATGTACCTAAACAGTGGAAATCCCCCACAAGTGACCCCATTTTGGAAACTAGACCCCCCAAGGAACTTATCTAGATGTGTGGTGAGCACTTTGAACCCCCAAGTGTTTCAGTAAAGTTTATAATGTAGAGGCGTGAAAATAAAAAAATCATTTTTTTTCCACAAAAATGATCTTTTAGCCCCCAATTTTTATTTTCACAAGGGTAACAGGAGAAATTGGACCCTAAGAGTTGTTGTCCAATTTGTCCTGAGTACGCTGGTACCCCATATGTGGGAGAAAACTACTGCTTGGCTCACGGTGGGGCTCGGAAGGGAAGTAGTGACGTTCTAAAATGTAGACTTTGATGGAATGGTCTGCGGGCGTCATATTGCATTTACAGAGCCCCTGATGTACCTAAACAGTGGAAACCCACAATTCTAATTCCAACCCTAACCCCAACACACCCCTAACCTTAATCTCAGCCCTAACCATAACCCTAACCACAAAAATAACACCAACACACCCATAACCTTAATCCCAGCCCTAGCCCTAGCCCTAACCCTAACCCTAACCCTAACCCTAGCCCTAACCCTAGCCCTTGCCCTAGCCCTAACCTGTGTACCTGCTTTTTTCTTTTTTTTCTTTACTTTTTTTATTTTTGTGACAAGATCGCTGCGCTGCGATCTGACTCATAGTAACGCCACTTCTCCTCTGATCTCACACTGACAGATGATCAGAGGAGAAGCAGCGTTACTATGTGACTAGATCGCTGCCTGGCACACTGTAACGTGACTTCTCCTCTGATCTCACAATGACAGATGATCAGAGGTGAAGCAGCGTTACTGTGTGACAAGATCGCTGCCTGGCACAGCTGTGCCAGGCAGCGATCAGCTGTGACAGGCAGCGATCTAGTCACACAGTAACGCTTCTTCACCTCTGATCATCTGTCAGTGAGATCAGAGGGAGAAGCCGCGTTACAATGAGGGAGATCGCCGGGAAACAAGCAGCTTTCCCAGCGATCGCTCCCATTGGCTGCTGTGACGCTGACGTCATCAGGACCTGAACCAATCAGGTCTCGATGACGTCGGGGGTCCCAGCATGCTTTGTGCACCGGGATCCCCGCGTTGTAAGGTATGTGGGGGTCCCGGGGGGCACAAAACCGCCGACAGTAGATAAACGTCGGCGCTGCACAAAGCCCAGCAAGCGCCAACGTTTATCTACAATGGGCAGTCGGGAAGCGGTTAAAGCTATTTAACAGCCGCAGCACATGCAGAAGTGGGGACTAGAGTATATTATTCGAGCAGACCCAAGATACTCGGATAACACCTGAGCATGCTCGTTCATCAACACGATATCTGAGCATGCTCACTCATCACAAGTAGCTACACTTTCAGGTCTTTTTTTCTTAGAATTATTAGCTCTGTGAAAGTACATGAGAAATAACAGCATATCAGCTCATTATGTCTTGCATCCTACATTTTCACCAATTTTGCAGCCTCTGTCGCTTAATTTACATTCCTCGCTAAGAAATGTGAACAAATCATGGGCAGCACGGTGGCTCAGTGGTTAGCGCTACAGCCTTGCAGCGCTGGGGTCCTGGGTTCGAATCCCACCAAGGGCAACATCTGCAAGGAGTTTGTATGTTCTCCCCGTGTTTGCGTGGGTTTCCTCCGGGCACTCCGGTTTCCTCCCACACTCCAAAGACATACTGTGATAGGGAATTTAGATTGTGAGCCCCATCGGGGACAGTGATGAAAATGTTTGCAAACTGTAAAGCGCTGTGGAATATGTTAGCGCTATATAAAAAAAATAAAGATTATTATTATTAGGAATTAATTGATGGTCAGAAAATGTAACATTGATGGGTATTATATTATATTATCAATACATTAGAAAACCAGCTAGAAATGATGTACAATTATGATAAGTTTGGCTGCAGCAGAATAATATTGCTGTAAAAGAAGACATACAAAGCTAGCAACATACACTATTATTATAAATTATTATAGCGTAAATTATTCCATGGTGCTTACCATGTGATGAGGGGTATACATGATAAAAAAAGAAGTACAGTAATCTTAATACAAGTCATGACTGGTACAGGAGGAGAAAGGACCCTGCCCGCGAGGGTTCACAATCTACAAGGGATGGGTGAGGTCACAGTAGGTGAAGGTAAAGCTGGTCATGCAGTGGTTTGGTCGACCGGTGGTTACTGCAGGTTGTAGTCAATATGTAGAGTCACAAGAATAAATGATTACCATGGATATAGAAAATCATCGCTAAGAGAAGCTGTTTCAGCAATTGGATTCAGTGAAAACATTCTCTGAGCTAAAATCTTTAATAGAAGACATAGAAAATAACATTTGTAGAAAGAGATAAACCTATTCAGGATAGGAAATGTTGTTATATAGTCTATATTTTCTTATATTAGCCTCATTGCATTGTCGCATTTTGATCAGTGCTGTTCTGCAAAGTGGGATTCTTCTAGCCATGAGAGTCATTTAAAAATAAGACTTCCATCGCCCCTGGTTTAACATTCTAATGGTGGCATATTATGTCCTCACTGAACAGTCACACATTGCATTTTTGCTCCATTTTTTATGCAAATTTTAAGCTGGATTTTACAGTACCAGCAATGACTTTGAGATTTCAGCTATCTCATGCACACACATTTGTTTTATTTTCCTGAATGATTTGGACAACTGCTGAATTTTTGAAAACACAGCAAAAAAATGCAGGTATCAGTTTTTGCTGTGTTTTCGGTGCAAAAAACCTAAGGAAGTTAAATCAGGTGTTTTTGGGGGGCACTAATCTTTATAAACATGCCCAAGAGACAAGAAAAATGCAGTAATATAAACTCAGCAAAAATGCAGCAAATACTCAGCAAAACCTGCTTTTTGAAAGCAGCTTCTTTACAGCCAAGAGAGCAGGTTTTGCCTGAGGGAAAAAAAAACACAGCAAAAATGCAATGTGTTAACATAGCCTGACTGTTCGTGAATCTTGACATGGAACATGTATTTGAAAAATGGATGATAGATACATATAGATATAGGCTTATACTGAGCCACTGAGGAGCAGGTTAGCCTCTATATAAAGCATTGTGCAAAAGTAGATGTGCAGAAATTCTGCTAAGTAAGAATTGCTCGAAACAATTAAGTGTTTATAACTTATTGTAACTAGAGATGAGCGAAATCGAAAAGTAAAGTTTGCCATTTGTGCCAGTCACCTAGTGAGAGAGAGAGATTTTCTAGCGCCAAAGTTTGGGTCCCCATTGATTTCAATAGGGTTCGGGTTCAGGTTCAAGTTCGGGTACAGTTCTGATACCCAAGCTGAACTGTGGACTACAGTTCAGCTGGTACCAGTGTAAGGAGGTGGCAGGCACCCTCTCCACCTTCTGTGTGAACCCCCGAGCACTTTATGTACATATGTTAAGCACCTGTATGTTTTATATGTAATGTAATGTATGAGCTATAATTGTTATACCTTGTATTATGCACGCTCCCCTTTAACGACTATGTATAGGGTCAGAGACATAAATGGTTAAAATAGAGGCTGGGCCAGCAGCAGTAAGGGGGCTGGACCTGCAGCCACAAAGAGAGAGGAAGCTGCTGCCTCCTCAAAACTGCCTGGATATGTTGGCTTGGGCAGATGTGTTTTCAAGACAGGGCACTGCCAGACCCCCCAGACAGGAGAGGTCTGTTGCCTCAGACTCCAAGGACTCCAGGGACTCAGGAGGGGTCCCGAACACAAGAGAGCCAAAGACTGCAACACAGGCCCCAAGACTCTGGAAGGGCCCATGCTTCTGAAGGGGTTATCCCTGGCACATGGAATGCCTCTAACCTCTGATTGCTGCAGCTGCTGTGGATGCAGTTGGAAAACATGACAGGGAGAGAGTAGGAAAACCAGTGTTGTACTCGTGCCTTACTTCTTCATCACTGTTCAATTAAGAATTCTCTTCCCTGTTGAACAACGGCTGCCTTCCCGACTCTTATTCGCCTAGACCCCTGTGACCAGTGGAGAAAGTTATCTGTGGAAAACAAAAACTGTGTTGATCCAGTCTACCTATGTGCAAGGGACTGGGGATGCTCATCCATATTTTTTAATTTTTTTGATTAATCAACAAAATGAAAATTGAATGAATAAAGAGAAATCTAAATCAAATCCATATTTATTATGACCATTAGAGATAAACAAGTTTACCTAATAAAAATAGATTTACAGTGTATAAATTTGTGCAAGTCTCAATTCTGGAAAGTTAATTCCCATTCAATCTCTAAAATCATAATTTAAGGTGCGCACTCTGGGATGCACTGATTCAGACATCCACCGACTTGCTGAAGACCCCCATAGCTGCAATTTTGGTCTATATACACTATACATTGGACATAATTTCACACAAAACCCCAAAAATGAGCAGGACACAATTGTTGGCATCCTGCACTTAATACTTGTAATATTTGGTTGCACACCCACTGGTAAAAATAACTGCAATTACCGTATTTTTTGGACTATAACACGCACCGGACCATAAGACGCACCGAACCATAAGACGCACCAAAGTTTTACAGGAAAAAATTAGGAAAAAAAATTGAAACAAAACATGTGGTCAATTCTGTTCTTAATATCCCCTATTCTGGTGTATATGGTCCCCTCATCCCCTTCCTGATACACATGGCCCCCTCATCCCTACCCTGGTATGCATGACCCCCTCATCCCTATCCTGGTATGCATGCCCCCTCATCCCTACCCTGGTATGCATGGCCCCCTCATCCCTATCCTGGTATACATGCCCCCTCATCCCTATCCTGGCAGGAATGATCGCCCTCATCCCTATACTAATATGCATGACCCCATCCCTATCCTGGTATGCAGGGCCCCTCATCTGGACCTAGTATGCATGACCCCATTCCTATCCTGGAATGCATGGCCCCATCCCTATCCTGGTATGCATGACCCCATCCCCATCCTGGTACGCAAGGGCCCCCATTTCATCCAGGTATGCATGGCTCCGTCCCTATTCTGGTATGCAGGACCCCCATCTTGTCCTAGTATGCATGGCCCCATCCCTATCCTGGTATGCAGGGCTCTCATCTCATCCTGGTATGCATGGACCCCATCAATATCCTGGTATGCAGGGCCCCCATCTCATCCTGGTATGCATGGCCCCATCTCTATTCTGGTATGCATGGCCACATCCTTATAATTGGCCTCCAACCACCCCATCCTGGTATGCATGACCCCATCTGAAAACATTAAAAAAACAAACCATTACACTTACCTTCACAGTGCTCCCTTGCAGTGTCCTGCTCCAGTGCAAGCAACTGCTTTATGCTTGTAAGCAGTTCATTGCAGGGATGTCATGTGCTGCTCACAAGCTGCTGGAATACTTGCCGGGACTGTGCGTGTATAGAGCAGTGAGTATTCATTGCACTTCAGTAGTGCGCAGTGTCTGCCACCAGCTTCCTGCAGCTGCCAGCGGTCACGTGTGCCACTACTTAAGAGAAATGAATATTCAATGAATATAGCATGTGAAGGTAAGTGTAATGCTTTGTTTTTTTATTGTTTTATGATGGGGCCATGCATACCAGGATGAGAGTGGGTGAGGGCCAACTATAAAGATGGAACCATGCATACCAGGGCCGGGGGTTGGGGGCCAATCATAACAAGATACTATTATTAAAGAGAAATTAATATTCATTGCCCTACACGCCCATGGGCATGGAATCCAGTGAATATTTATTTCTCTTTAGCAGTGGGAACTGGAACTAGCAGCAACCACCAGTTCCTGCCTCCTGTGACCCATTGCTCCCCTGATGCCGTACCCCCACCTCCCCACCACAGCCAGAACCGGTACATCTGAACTATAAGACGCACCCCCCATTTTCCTCCACATTTTTGGAGGAAAAAAGTGCATCTTATAGTCCCAAAAATATGGTAATCGCTTCCTATAACCATCAACAAGCTTCTTACACCTCTCAACTATAATTTTGGAATACTCTGCTTTTGAAAACTGCTCCAGGTCTTTCATATTTGAAGGGTGCCTTCTCCTAATAGCAATTTTAAGATCTCTCCACTGATGTTCAATGGGATTTAGATCTGGATTCATTGCTGGCTACTTCAGAACTCTCCAGCACTTTGTTTCCATCCATTCATGAGTCCTTCTTGAAGTATGTTTGGAGCCATTGTCCTGCTGAAAGTCCCATTATTTATGGCACAAACTCAGCTTTCTGACACTGGGCACTACACTGCCACCCAAAAATCCTTTGGTATTCTTCAGATTTCAAGATACCTTGCACACAATCAAGGCACCCAGTGACAGAGGCAGCAAAGTAACCCCTAAACATCTTTGAACCTCCACTATATTTGACTATAGGTACTGTGTTCTTTTCTTTTTAGTCCTTATTTTGCTTTCGGTAAACATAGAATCATGTTCTTTACCAAAAAGCTCTGTCTTGGTCTCACCTGTCCATAAGAAGCTTTCGAAGAAGGATTTTGGTTTACTCACATACATTTTAGCAAACTGCAGTCTAGAATTTGGATGCCTCTGTATCAGCAGAGGGGTCCTACTGGGTCTCTTGCCATAGCATTTCATTTCAACGGATAGTTTGTGCCGACACCGATGCACCATGAGCCTGCAGGACAGCTTGAATTTCTTTGAAACTTGATTGGGGCTGCTTATTCACCATCCACACTATCCTGCGTTGCAACCTTTCATAAATTATTTCTGCCATCCATGTCCAGGGAGAAAAGTTACAGTGCCATGGGTTGTAAACTTCTTGATTATTTTGCGCACCAATGGTCAAAGGAACATCAGATTCTCTGGATATGGACTTGTAACCTTGAGATTATTGATATTTTTCAACAATTTTGGTTCTCAAGCTATCGGACAGTCCTCTTTCTGTTCTCCATGCTTAGTGTGGCACACACAGACACACAATACAAAGATTGAGTCAACTTCTCCCCTTTTTAAATGGTTTCAGGTCTGATTTTCACATTGCCCACATCAGTTATTTGCCACATCTGAGTTTGAACCAGCATCATATACTTGAAACAAAGTGGTTTACCCACATTTTTGTAAAGGTGCCAACAATTTGGTCTGGCCCATATTTGGGGTTGTGTGTGAAATTATTTTGAATTTGCCTTTTTTTCCCTCTATTTTTGAGTTGTTCCAAAACACACAAAGGAAATAAACATGTGTATAACAAAACATATAATTACAATAATTTTATGGGAGAAATATTTCATTTACTGCAACAATTTCAATGGTGCCAATACTTTTGGCCATAACTGTAGAATTATATGTATCAGTTTGCCTATGTATTTTTATAAAAGTTAACCTAAGATACCATTATTATTTCCATCTCAACTGTTTTCATTGGTTCAGATGTCTCCATCTTCCTCTGCAGTTAATTAAGTTACTGCTAAATGTTCTGAAGAGTTTTCTTAATCACGCCAAAGGTTTAGCTACAACTAAGCCCTCAGGGCAGAGGGGTACAGTCAGATCCAATTTGACTTTAATGTATTTAATTACTCAATTTTAGAAGGCATGTATTTGGGGAGAAAGCTAGAAGATATATGTTATTATGGCAATTTTATTTAAGAACCTCAGGCAAAACAGGCAGTAATCATTTTATTAAACCTACACTATTTAAGAGAAGTCAGAAGTTCTTAGAACCATTTAAAATTAACTTTATACCCATTTATTGTAGGCTTTAACACCAAGCTTATACTTTAATAATTTATTGAAGGTTTTAATGTAAAGCTTATTTCCATCTACAGTGATATGCATTTATTGATTGTAACTGATTTGAAGTTATTTGGCAGCTTATTATCACTTTAATTAGATACAACAACTACAAGCAAATGAATAAACATAAACTCTAGTAAGGGATTTTTTTTAGAGTGTAATGCCCAACCCTATGGGGTAGTAGCAGCATACATTGAGAACATTGAAAAATGGACTAAATGTTTGTCTACCTACAAATGGCAGAGGTTCATAATTGGTCTAGCATTGAAAGATGAAATTGATAATAATAATATAGGAAAATTATTTGACGCACAATGAGGAAAAGTAGGCAATGATTTTAGAAGGATTTTGTTCTCTGCCTTCTCCGGTCAAACAAAAATAAATAAACAAAATAAACAGCAGAAAATGTTATATAAAATCAACTACATATTACATAAAGCGTATCCAAAGCATAATATGACATCAAGTTTTACCCCAACAAGTATATCACCTTCCTCAGAGGTCTGTTAGCTCCTTTACATACAGTGGGGCAAAAAAGTATTTAGTCAGTCAGCAATAGTGCAAGTTCCACCACTTAAAAAGATGAGAGGCGTCTGTAATTTACATCATAGGTAGACCTCAACTATGGGAGACAAACTGAGAAAAAAAAATCCAGAAAATCACATTGTCTGTTTTTTTTCATTTTATTTGCATATTATGGTGGAAAATAAGTATTTGGTCAGAAACAAGCAATCAAGATTTCTGGCTCTCACAGACCTGTAACTTCTTCTTTAAGAGTCTCCTCTTTCCTCCACTCATTACCTGTAGTAATGGCACCTGTTTAAACTTGTTATCAGTATAAAAAGACACCTGTGCACACCCTCAAACAGTCTGACTCCAAACTCCACTATGGTGAAGACCAAAGAGCTGTCAAAGGACACCAGAAACAAAATTGTAGCCCTGCACCAGGCTGGGAAGACTGAATCTGCAATAGCCAACCAGCTTGGAGTGAAGAAATCAACTGTGGGAGCAATAATTAGAAAATGGAAGACATACAAGACCACTGATAATCTCCCTCGATCTGGTGCTCCACGCAAAATCCCACCCCGTGGGGTCAGAATGATCACAAGAACGGTGAGCAAAAATCCCAGAACCATGCGGGGGGACCTAGTGAATGAACTGCAGAGAGCTGGGACCAATGTAACAAGGCCTACCATAAGTAACACACTACGCTACCATGGCCTCAGATCCTGCAGTGCCAGACGTGTCCCACTGCTTAAGCCTGTACATGTCCGGGCCCGTCTGAAGTTTGCTAGAGAGCATTTGGATGATCCAGAGGAGTTTTGGGAGAATGTCCTATGGCCTGATGAAACCAAACTGGAACTGTTTGGTAGAAACACAACTTGTCGTGTTTGGAGGAAAAAGAATACTGAGTTGCATCCATCAAACACCATACCTACTGTAAAGCATGGTGGTGGAAACATCATGCTTTGGGGCTGTTTCTCTGCAAAGGGGCCAGGACGACTGATCCGGGTACATGAAAGAATGAATGGGGCCATGTATCGTGAGATTTTGAGTGAAAACCTCCTTCCATCAGCAAGGGCATTGAAGATGAAACGTGGCTGGGTCTTTCAACATGACAATGATCCAAAGCACACCGCCAGGGCAATGAAGGAGTGGCTTCGTAAGAAGCATTTCAAGGTCCTGGAGTGGCCTAGCCAGTCTCCAGATCTCAACCCTATAGAAAACCTTTGGAGGGAGTTGAAAGTCCGTGTTGCCAGGCGAAAAGCCAAAAACATCACTGCTCTAGAGGAGATCTGCATGGAGGAATGGGCCAACATACCAACAACAGTGTGTGGCAACCTTGTGAAGACTTACAGAAAATGTTTGACCTCTGTCATTGCCAACAAAGGATATATCACAAAGTATTGAGATGAAATTTTGTTTCTGACCAAATACTTATTTTCCACCATAATATGCAAATAAAATGAAAAAAAAACAGACAATGTGATTTTCTGGATTTTTTTTTCTCAGTTTGTCTCCCATAGTTGAGGTCTACCTATGATGTAAATTACAGACACCTCTCATCTTTTTAAGTGGTGGAACTTGCACTATTGCTGACTGACTAAATACTTTTTTGCCCCACTGTATATTAATTTTCTCCTGTTATTTTATATATATTATATGCTTATGATGTATGCCTTTGGTATACTCCTTCAGTTGTACTTTTTTCTTCTCATGCTTGCTCAGATTTAAGACATAATTCTTACTTAGGAATCCTTTGTTTTCTACACATTCTTTCTAGATGTGTTGTATATTCTAATGGATGAAAAACATTTTACACACTATAGCTATGAAGTAGCAGTAAACAAAAAAAAGTCTGTGTATTTTTATATGTTCAAATATGAATACAAACCATGTATAGTTGTGCTCAAAAGTTTACATACCCCAGCAGAACTTTTGCTTTCTTGGCCTTTTTTCAGAGAATATGAATGATAACACCAAAACTTTTTCTCCACTCATGGTTAGTGGTTGGGTGAAGCCATTTATTGTCAAACTATTGTGTTTTCCCTTTTTAAATCATAATGACAAAACATCCAAAGGATCCTGATCAAAAGTTCACATACCCTGATGATTTTGGCCTGATAACATGCACAGAAGTTGACACAAATGGGTTTGAATGGCTACTAAAGGTAACTTCCTCACCTGTGACCTGTATGCTTGTAATCAGTGTGTGTGCATAAAAGGTAAGTGAGTTTATGTGATCCAGACAGACTCTTGCATCTTTCATGCAGCCACTGATGTTTCTGGATTGGGAGTCATGGGGAAAGCAAAAGAATTGTCAACGGATCGATGGAAATGGTAGTTGAACTGTATAAAACAGGAAAGGGATACAAAAAGATATCCAAGGAATTGATCATGCCAGTCAGCAGTGTTGAAACTGTGATTAACAAATGGAAAATCAGGGGCTGTGTAAAAACAAAACCACGGCCAGGCAGACCAACAATAATTTCATCCACAACTGCCAGGAAAATTGTTTGGGATGCAAAGAAAAACCCACAAATAACATCATCTGAATTACTGGAGTTTCTGAAAACTAGTGGTGTGGCTGTTTCAAGATGCACAATAAGGAGGCACATGAAGAAAAATGGACTGAATGGTCGAGATGCCAGAAGAAAGCCATTACTGTGCAAATGCCACAAAGTATCTCACCTACAATACACAAAAAAGCACAGAGACAAGCCTCAAATCTTCCGAAACAAGCTAATTTGGACTGATGAGACAAAAATTAAATTTTTTGTCCATAACCATACACTTTACATTTGGAGAGAGGTCAGCAAGGCCTATGATGAAAGGAACACTATTCCTACTGTAAATGCACGGAGGTGGATCGCTGATGTTTTGGGGATGTGTGAGCTACATAGGCACAGGAAACTTGGTCAAAGTTGAAGGAAAGCTGAATACAGAATGCTATCAGCAAATACTGGAAGCAAATTTGCAATCATCAGCCCGGTGTCACGATCCATTTTTGGATCTGTCAGATTCTGGATTCTCTTTTATAAACTTTTTCCCTTTCAAGCCATCGGGGGTTAACGTCAGTTTTTGCCCCCGGTGGCTGCTGGTGTTACTTCAACTGTAGTTGGTCGGCTGCTGGTTTCCCCCCCCGGTGGCTGCTGGTGTTACTACATGTTTAGTTAGTCAGCAGGTGGTGACTACTCCCACTTCCCTTTATAAGGCCACCTGGTGCTGCAGATTACTGTTGGTAATACTGGTCATTTTCTAACCAACCTTGGTGAAGACTGGACCTTCCTGGTGCAAAGGGGGTTTAGCTTATCTGGAGCAGTGGTGATGCTGCTGGATGCTGATTGGGTGCCTAACTCTGCTGCTGGGAGCATTGGCAGCAGATAAAGTTAAGTTTTGGTTTTTAGTTGCTTTAACCCTGTGGTGTCAGTTGTATCTTTCCTTTCCTGTTATTGGTGCAGTTCACTTTATTCCCTGTCTCATCTCCTGGGGAGGGGGTTTGGTGTTTAGCTCAAAGCTAAACAGGAGATAGGGACAGGTCGGGGACTTGGACCTCACTACCATCAAGAGTACCCCCAAGTTAAGGAGAGTCAGAACACCCCCTTTAGCCTGAGGGGCAATTCAGGGGCCCTGGTTCCATGTCTCCTGTTTCCCCCGAAACTGCCCCGTGACACCCGGAAGCTGCACATGGTGTGTACTTGGATGTTCCAACATGACAGTGATTGATGCAAAACACAAGGCCAAGTTGATCTGTCATTGGCTACAGCAGAACAAAGTGAAGACTCTGGAGTGGCCATCTCAGTCTCCTGACCTCAATATCATTGAGCCACTCTGGGGAGATCTCAAGCGCACAGTTCTTGCTAGACAGCCCAGGAATTTACGGGAACTGGAGGCTTTTTGCCAAGAAGAGTGGGCAGCTTTACCATCTGAGAAAATAAAGAACCTGATCCACAACTACCACAAAAGACTCCAAGCTGTCATTGATGTTAGAGGGGGCAATACACGGTATTAAGAAATGGGGCATGTGAACTTTTGATCAGGGTCATTTGGATATTTTGGGTTGTCATCATGATTTAAAAAGAGAAAACACTGTAGTTTGACAATAAACCACTAACCATGATTGGAGAATGTGTTTTGGTGTTATCATCATTCATCTTTTCTGAAAAAAGCCAAGAAAGCAAAAATTCTGGGTATGTAAACTTTTGAGCAAAACTGTATACCATGCCTATGGGCTAGGAAAAAGAATCATGCTTACAGTAATGGCCAACTGTGCTCTGATGAATTTAATGCTGTATTTTTGTCCAGAGATTAACATTCTAGGGAAAGAAATGCATTATGTAAACTTTTGCAAGCAATAGTTTACTGCCCAAGTGCATCCAAAGCAAAAATCCAACTTAGCTAATAGCTTTGATAAGTAATAGCGCATAATCTTGTGTAGACAGGCCCTTTGCAGCACTATGAGTCTACAAGGCAATATTTGTAGCCAGATCATGAATTTAAAAACTGTGACATGAAAAAAAAACTAAAAATTTTTGTCGTCTGTGTCATTTTAACAGGGTTCTGGTTGCAGTAAAAAGCTATACATTTTCCTGTTTAATAATGCAAATAGTCTAATTATGCACCAGAACTCCTCTGTCCCAAAATAGTGTCAGTACATAAGCTTTCGCTTGATATTTATCCCTGGTCATGTTGCAAGGCTTTTAAATCAGGTTTTTATGTTCAAGGCATTTCATTTTTGATACTTTTGAAAATTTTCTAGCATCTATATTAAATAGGTTGTCCAGTACTTTAATATTGATGGCCTATCCTTATGAAATGCAGTGCCTTTCTGCACTATTATGGAAATGACAGATCTGTACTGTGTAGCTCTGCAACTGGTCACAGCTGGCCATTACCAGTATCAGGAACAGCTGATCGGTGGGAGTATCGCATGTTGCACCAACACCGAGCTGATATTTATGACCTAACCTAAGGATAGGCCATCAATATTAGAGTACCAGACATCCCATTTAAAAAAATAAACAAACAAAACTATAAAAATATTGCAATTTTCACACTGGCCATTAAAACTTATACTAGACTCAAACTTTTTGTTCTTTTCAGCAGCCATATGGACATAGGCAGCAATTGACTGGCTTTGAAACAACTGACTTTCTGAAGGAGAGCTTTTAGGTTGTACTCTTGGCAAAGGCCATTGTGAAGTCAGTGGGAGGAGGTGACCATCGTGGTGTATAGTAGTTTACCTGTCATTGTAATTCTGTCTGTGATCACAATGAGACTGTTGCAAAGTCATCTGTACAGAAGTGCCCCATTAGGGACAGTGATGATAATGTGTGCAAACTGTAAAGCACTGCGGAATACGTTAGCGCTATATAAAAATAAAGATTATTATTTATTACTAGCTGAAGAGCCCGGCGCTGCCCGGGCATAGTAACTAACTGTGGTTAGTTATAGCAAATTATAATTATCCTCCATCCCATAGTCCCGTGCACATATACCCATCATACATAGCCACGATCCCATAGGCCCGTGCCCATATACCCATCATACATATCCTCCATCCCATAGTCGAGTGCCCATATACCCATCACACATCCTCCATCCCATAGTCCCATGCCCATATACCCATCATACATATTCTCCATCCCATAGTCCCATGCCCATATACCCATCATACATATTCGCCATCCCATAGTCGACTGCCCATATACCCATCACACATGCTTCATCTCATAGTCCAATGCCCAGATACCCATCATACATATCCTCCACCCCATAGTCCCGTGCCCATATACCCATCATACATATCCGCCATCCCATAGTCCCGTGCCAATATACCTGTCATAAATAGCCTCCATCCCATAGTCCAGTACCCATATACCCATCAATAGTGTTGAACTTTCCGATACCGCAAGTATCGGCCGATATTAGCTGTATCGGAATTCCGATACTGACTTCCGATACTTTTTTCGTATCGGATACCGGAATCGGAAGTTCCCATAAAGCTATCAGCCTGCTCGATTTGATTCAGCCAATGGGAATCCTCAGAAGAGTGGGCACATCCTGATAGGCATGTTAACTATTGGCATGGCTGTGATTGGCTGCTGAAATGACGTCATCATGATGCGCGGTCTGTGCGCATCATGATGCGCGGTCTGTGCCGACTGCGGGGGGTCTGTGCCGACTGCCGGTGGTCTGTATGGGCCTCTCGGGGCCCTGTGCCGGCTGCTGGTGGTCTGTACGGGCCTGCCGGGTGCCTGTGCCGGCTGCTGGTGGTCTGTGTGGGCCTGCCGGGTGCCTGTGCTTGCTGCCGGGGGTTTGTACGGGCCTGCCAGGGGGCTTGTGCCGGCTGCCGGTGGTCTGTGAGGGCCTGCCGGGGGTCTTGTGTGTGTGCAGGCATCATCCGATGGGACTACAAGTCCCATCGGTCGATGCCTGCTACACTGACAGTGATTGACACATTAGCCAATGATGGGACAGTAGTAGTCCCATCATCCGGCTAATGTGTTGAATGTAAAAAAAAAACATACTACATACATACTACATACATACTACATATGTACATACTACATACATACTATATACATACTACATATATACTACATTCATACAACATACATATATACTACATACATACTACATACATACTACATACATGCTACATACATACTACATATATACAACATTCATACAACATACATACATACAACATACATATATACTACATACTACATACATGCTACATATATACTACATTCATACAACATACATACATACTACATACATGCTATATATATACTACATTCATACAACATACATACTGCATACAACATACATACATAGTACATACATACTACATACATGCTACATATATACTACATTCATACAACATACATATATACTACATACTACATATATACTACATACAACATACATACATACTACATACTACATACATGCTTGATATAGTAACATAGTAACATAGTAATTAAGGTTGAAGGGAGACTTTAAGTCCATCTAGTTCAACCCATATCCTATCCTAACTTGCCCTAACATGTTGATCCAGAGGAAGGCAAAAAAAACCCATGTGGCAAACAGTAAGCTTCACATTGGGGAAAAAAATTCCTTCCCGACTCCACATATGGCAATCAGACTAGCTCCCTGGATCAACGCAACACTAAGGAAACTAGTGCATATACCCTGTAATATTATACTACATTCATACAACATACATACATACTACATATATACATACTACATACATACTACATACATGGTACATATATACTACATACATACTACATATATACATACTACATACATACTACATACATGCTACATACATGCTACATATATACATACTACATACATACATACTACATACATACTACATACATACTACATATATACATACTACATACAGTGGGGAAAAAAAGTATTTAGTCAGTCAGCAATAGTGCAAGTTCCACCACTTAAAAAGATGAGAGGCGTCTGTAATTTACATCATAGGTAGACCTCAACTATGGGAGACAAACTGAGAAAATAAAATCCAGAAAATCACATTGTCTGTTTTTTTTTCATTTTATTTGCATATTATGGTGGAAAATAAGTATTTGGTCAGAAACAAAATTTCATCTCAATACTTTGTGATATATCCTTTGTTGGCAATGACAGAGGTCAAACATTTTCTGTAAGTCTTCACAAGGTTGCCACACACTGTTGTTGGTATGTTGGCCCATTCCTCCATGCAGATCTCCTCTAGAGCAGTGATGTTTTTGGCTTTTCGCTTGGCAACACGGACTTTCAACTCCCTCGAAAGGTTTTCTATAGGGTTGAGATCTGGAGACTGGCTAGGCCACTCCAGGACCCTGAAATGCTTCTTACGAAGCCACTCCTTCGTTGCCCTGGCGGTGTGCTTTGGATCATTGTCATGTTGAAAGACCCAGCCACGTTTCAGCTTCAATGCCCTTGCTGATGGAAGGAGGTTTGCACTCAAAATCTCACGATACATGGCCCCATTCATTCTTTCATGTACCCGGATCAGTCGTCCTGGCCCCTTTGCAGAGAAACAGCCCCAAAGCATGATGTTTCCACCACCATGCTTTACAGTAGGTATGGTGTTTGATGGATGCAACTCAGTATTCTTTTTCCTCCAAACACGACAAGTTGTGTTTCTACCAAACAGTTCCAGTTTGGTTTCATCAGACCATAGAACATTCTCCCAAAACTCCTCTGGATCATCCAAATGCTCTCTAGCAAACTTCAGACGGGCCCGGACATGTACAGGCATAAGCAGTGGGACACGTCTGGCACTGCAGGATCTGAGTCCATGGTGGCGTAGTGTGTTACTTATGGTAGGCCTTGTTACATTGGTCCCAGCTCTCTGCAGTTCATTCACTAGGTCCCCCCGCGTGGTTCTGGGATTTTTGCTCACCGTTCTTGTGATCATTCTGACCCCACGGGGTGGGATTTTGCGTGGAGCACCAGATCGAGGGAGATTATCAGTGGTCTTGTATGTCTTCCATTTTCTAATTATTGCTCCCACAGTTGATTTCTTCACTCCAAGCTGGTTGGCTATTGCAGATTCAGTCTTCCCAGCCTGGTGCAGGGCTACAATTTTGTTTCTGGTGTCCTTTGACAGCTCTTTGGTCTTCACCATAGTGGAGTTTGGAGTCAGACTGTTTGAGGGTGTGCACAGGTGTCTTTTTATACTGATAACAAGTTTAAACAGGTGCCATTACTACAGGTAATGAGTGGAGGAAAGAGGAGACTCTTAAAGAAGAAGTTACAGGTCTGTGAGAGCCAGAAATCTTGATTGCTTGTTTCTGACCAAATACTTATTTTCCACCATAATATGCAAATAAAATGAAAAAAAACAGACAATGTGATTTTCTGGATTTTTTTTTCTCAGTTTGTCTCCCATAGTTGAGGTCTACCTATGATGTAAATTACAGACGCCTCTCATCTTTTTAAGTGGTGGAACTTGCACTATTGCTGACTGACTAAATACTTTTTTTCCCCACTGTACATACTACATACATGCTACATATATACATACTGCATACATACTACATACATGCTACATATATACATACTACATACATGCTACATACATACTACATATATACATACTACATACATACTATATACATACTACATATATACTACATTCATACAACATACATACATACATACTACATACATGCTACATACATACTACATATATACATACTACATACATACTACATACATGCTACATATATACTACATTCATGCAACATACATAGATACTACATACATGCTACATATATACTACATTAATGCAACATACATATATACTACATACATGCTACATACATACTACATACATACAACATGCTACAGACATACAACATACATACATACTACATACATACAACATACATACATTCATACAATACATACATACTACATACAATACATTCATACAATACATACAGTGGGGAAAAAAAGTATTTAGTCAGTCAGCAATAGTGCAAGTTCCACCACTTAAAAAGATGAGAGGCGTCTGTAATTTACATCATAGGTAGACCTCAACTATGGGAGACAAACTGAGAAAAAAAAATCCAGAAAATCACATTGTCTGTTTTTTTTTTCATTTTATTTGCATATTATGGTGGAAAATAAGTATTTGGTCAGAAACAAAATTTCATCTCAATACTTTGTGATATATCCTTTGTTGGCAATGACAGAGGTCAAACGTTTTCTGTAAGTCTTCACAAGGTTGCCACATACTGTTGTTGGTATGTTGGCCCATTCCTCCATGCAGATCTCCTCTAGAGCAGTGATGTTTTTGGCTTTTCGCTTGGCAACACTGACTTTCAACTCCCTCCAAAGGTTTTCTATAGGGTTGAGATCTGGAGACTGGCTAGGCCACTCCAGGACCTTGAAATGCTTCTTACGAAGCCACTCCTTTGTTGCCCTGGCGGTGTGCTTTGGATCATTGTCATGTTGAAAGACCCAGCCACGTTTCATCTTCAATGCCCTTGCTGATGGAAGGAGGTTTGCACTCAAAATCTCACGATACATGGCCCCATTCATTCTTTCATGTACCCGGATCAGTTGTCCTGGCCCCTTTGCAGAGAAACAGCCCCAATGCATGATGTTTCCACCACCATGCTTTACAGTAGGTATGGTGTTTGATGGATGCAACTCAGTATTCTTTTTCCTCCAAACACGACAAGTTGTGTTTCTACCAAACAGTTCCAGTTTGGTTTCATCAGACCATATGACATTCTCCCAAAACTCCTCTGGATCATCCAAATGCTCTCTAGCAAACTTCAGACGGGCCCGGACATGTACAGGCTTAAGCAGTGGGACACGTCTGGCACTGCAGGATCTGAGTCCATGGTGGCATAGTGTGTTACTTATGGTAGGCCTTGTTACATTGGTCCCAGCTCTCTGCAGTTCATTCACTAGGTCCCCCCGCATGGTTCTGGGATTTTTGCTCACCGTTCTTGTGATCATTCTGACCCCACGGGGTGGGATTTTGCGTGGAGCACCAGATCGAGGGAGATTATCAGTGGTCTTGTATGTCTTCCATTTTCTAATAATTGCTCCCACAGTTGATTTCTTCACTCCAAGCTGGTTGGCTATTGCACATTCAGTCTTCCCAGCCTGGTGCAGGGCTACAATTTTGTTTCTGGTGTCCTTTGACAGCTCTTTGGTCTTCACCATAGTGGAGTTTGGAGTCAGACTGTTTGAGGGTGTGCACAGGTGTCTTTTTATACTGATAACAAGTTTAAACAGGTGCCATTACTACAGGTAATGAGTGGAGGAAAGAGGAGACTCTTAAAGAAGAAGTTACAGGTCTGTGAGAGCCAGAAATCTTGATTGCTTGTTTCTGACCAAATACTTATTTTCCACCATAATATGCAAATAAAATGAAAAAAAAACAGACAATGTGATTTTCTGGATTTTTTTTTCTCAGTTTGTCTCCCATAGTTGAGGTCTACCTATGATGTAAATTACAGACGCCTCTCATCTTTTTAAGTGGTGGAACTTGCACTATTGCTGACTGACTAAATACTTTTTTCCCCACTGTACATAGACATACAGTACATATAACATAGAGTACATACTCACCATCACTTGTCACATTGTTCCCCGAAGCCAGTGTCATCTAAGGAAAAATATGAAAATAACAAACAAGCCATATACTCCCTGATCTGCAGAAATCCACGTGTGAGTGTCCCACGCCGATCTCCCGTGGAGAGCAGCAGCATCAGCTGATGTGACCGCTCTCTAGGGGCTCAAGGAATCCAGTGTCGGGAGGTAGGTATCCTTCCGCACTGTATTCCTCCTCCACTATAAAAAAATAGTCCCTAGTCTCACTTTTGGCATTGCTGTGTGAAAAAGTTCCCACACAGCATTTGCCATAAAGTGAGACTAGGAACTATATTTTTTACAGTGGCGGAGGAATACAGTGCGGAAGGATACCTACTTCCCGACACTGGATTCCTGAGCCCCGTAGAGAACGGTCGCATCAGCTGATGCTGCTGCTCTCCACGGAAGATCGGCGTGGGACACTCACGCGTGGATTTCTGCGGATCAGGGAGTATTTGGTGGTTTGTTATTTTCATATTTTTCCTTAGATGACACTGGCTTCGGGGAACAAAGTGACAAGTATTGGTGAGTATGTACTCTATGTTATATGTACTGTATGTCTATATATGTATTGTATGAATGTATTGTATGCAGTATGTATGTTGTATGTCTGTAGCATGTTGTATGTATGTACAGTGGGGCAAAAAAGTATTTAGTCAGTCAGCAATAGTGCAAGTTCCACCACTTAAAAAGATGAGAGGCATCTGTAATTTACATCATAGGTAGACCTCAACTATGGGAGACAAACTGAGAAAAAAAAATCCAGAAAATCACATTGTCTGTTTTTTTTTCATTTTATTTGCATATTATGGTGGAAAATAAGTATTTGGTCAGAAACAAAATTTCATCTCAATACTTTGTGATATATCCTTTGTTGGCAATGACAGAGGTCAAACGTTTTCTGTAAGTCTTCACAAGGTTGCCACACACTGTTGTTGGTATGTTGGCCCATTCCTCCATGCAGATCTCCTCTAGAGCAGTGATGTTTTTGGCTTTTCGCTTGGCAACACGGACTTTCAACTCCCTCGAAAGGTTTTCTATAGGGTTGAGATCTGGAGACTGGCTAGGCCACTCCAGGACCTTGAAATGCTTCTTACAAAGCCATTCCTTCATTGCCCTGGCGGTGTGCTTTGGATCATTGTCATGTTGAAAGACCCAGCCACGTTTCAGCTTCAATGCCCTTGCTGATGGAAGGAGGTTTGCACTCAAAATCTCACGATACATGGCCCCATTCATTCTTTCATGTACCCGGATCAGTCATCCTGGCCCCTTTGCAGAGAAACAGCCCCAAAGCATGATGTTTCCACCACCCTGCTTTACAGTAGGTATGGGGTTTGATGGATGCAACTCAGTATTCTTTTTCCTCCAAACACGACAAGTTGTGTTTCTACCAAACAGTTCCAGTTTGGTTTCATCAGACCATAGGACATTCTCCCAAAACTCCTCTGGTTCATCCAAATGCTCTCTAGCAAACTTCAGACGGGCCCGGACATGTACAGGCTTAAGCAGTGGGACACGTCTGGCACTGCAGGATCTGAGTCCATGGTGGCGTAGTGTGTTACTTATGGTAGGCCTTGTTACATTGGTCCCAGATCTCTGCAGTTCATTCACTAGGTCCCCCCGCGTGGTTCTGGGATTTTTGCTCACCGTTCTTGTGATCATTCTGACCCCACGGGGTGGGATTTTGCGTGGAGCACCAGATCGAGGGAGATTATCAGTGGTCTTGTATGTCTTCCATTTTCTAATTATTGCTCCCACAGTTGATTTCTTCACTCCAAGCTGGTTGGCTATTGCAGATTCAGTCTTCCCAGCCTGGTGCAGGGCTACAATTTTGTTTCTGGTGTCCTTTGACAGCTCTTTGGTCTTCACCATAGTGGAGTTTGGAGTCAGACTGTTTGAGGGTGTGCACAGGTGTCTTTTTATACTGATAACAAGTTTAAACAGGTGCCATTACTACAGGTAATGAGTGGAGGAAAGAGGAGACTCTTAAAGAAGAAGTTACAGGTCTGTGAGAGCCAGAAATCTTGATTGCTTGTTTCTGACCAAATACTTATTTTCCACCATAATATGCAAATAAAATGAAAAAAAAACAGACAATGTGATTTTCTGGATTTTTTTTTCTCAGTTTGTCTCCCATAGTTGAGGTCTACCTATGATGTAAATTACAGACGCCTCTCATCTTTTTAAGTAGTGGAACTTGCACTATTGCTGACTGACTAAATACTTTTTTGCCCACTGTATGTATGTAATATATATGTATGTTGCATGAATGCTTTCACTAAAGGGTTGAAACAAAAGCGCAATAGGGTCTTATCCGGGTAAAATGTACAAATACTGAAAGTATTAAACTCACCTTCTCAAAGAGAAAATAAAGCTTGTATAGTAAGTCAGCCTGCTGCACGTCCAACGGTCCACAGCGGAACCGTACCACAGTTCAATAAGGAATAAATTCTTGGACTTAGAGTGCGCTGCCAGACAGATTCAATAACCACACAAGGTTAAAAAAGTTTTTAACCTTGTGTGGTTATTGAATCTGTCTGGCAGCGCACTCTAAGTCCAAGAATTTATTCCTTATTGAACTGATGCATGAATGCAGCATATATGTAGCATGTATGTAGTATATATGTATGTTGTATGAATGTAGTATACACTCACTGGCCACTTTATTAGGTACACCATGCTAGTAAGGGGTTGGACCCCCTTTTGCCTTCAGAACTGCCTCAATTCTTCGTGGCAGAGATTCAACAAGGTGCTGGAAGCATTCCTCAGAGATTTTGGACCATATTGACATGATGGCATCACACAGTTGGCGCAGATTTGTCGGCTGCACATCCCTGATGCGAATCTCCCGTTCCACCACATCCCAAAGATGCTCTATTGGATTGAGATCTGGTGACTGAGGAGGCCATTTGAGTACAGTAAACTCATTGTCATGTTCAAGAAACCAATCTGAGATGATTCGAGCTTTATGACATGGCGCATTATCCTGCTGAAAGTAGCCATCAGATGTTGGGTACATTGTGGTCATAAAGGGATGGACATGGTCAGCAACAATACTCAGGTAGGCTGTGGCGTTGCAACGATGCTCAATTGGTACCAAGGGGCCCAAAGAGTGCCCAGAAAAAATTCCCCACACCATGACACCACCACCACCAGCCTGAACCGTTGATACAAGGCAGGATGGATCCATGCTTTCATGTTGTTTACGCCAAATTCTGACCCTACCATCCGAATGTCGCAGCAGAAATCGAGACTCATCAGACCAGGCAACGTTTTTCCAATCTTCTACTGTCCAATTTCGATGAGCTTGTGCAAATTGTAGCCTCAGTTTCCTGTTCTTAGCTGAGAGGAGTGGTACCCAGTGTGGTCTTCTGCTGCTGTAGCCCATCTGCCTCAAAGTTCGACGCACTGTGCGTTCAGAGATGCTCTTCTGCCTACCTTGGTTGTAACGGGTGGCAATTTGAGTCACTGTTGCCTTTCTATCAGCTCGAACCAGTCTGCCCATTCTCCTCTGACCTCTGGCATCAACATGGCATTTCCGGCCACAGAACTGCCGCTCACTCGATTTTTTTTCTTTTTCGGACCATTCTCTGTAAACCCTAGAGATGGTTGTGCGTGAAAATCCCAGTAGATCAGCAGTTTCTGAAATTCTCAGACCAGCCCTTCTGGCACCAACAATCATGCCACGTTCAAAGGCACTCAAATCACCTTTCTTCCCCATACTGATGCTCGGTTTGAACTGCAGGAGATTGTCTTGACCATGTCTACATGCCTAAATGCACTGAGTTGCCGCCATGTGATTGGCTGATTAGAAATTAAGTCTTAACACACAGTTGGACAGGTGTACCTAATAAAGTGGCCAGTGAGTGTATATGTAGTATGTATGTAGTATGTATGTACTATGTATGTATGTTGTATGTAGTATGTAAGTTGTATGTATGTAGTATGTATGTATGTTGTATGAATGTAGTACAGTCATGGCCAAAAGTATTGACACCCCTGCAATTCTGTCAGATAATATTCAGTTTCTTCCAGAAAATGATTGCAAACACAAATTCTTTGGTATTATTATCTTCATTTAATTTGTCTTAAATGAAAAAACACAAAAGAGAATGAAGCAAAAAGCAAAACATTGATCATTTCACACAAAACTCCAAAAATGGGCCGGACAAAAGTATTGGCACCCTCAGCCTAATACTTGGTTGCACAACCTTTAGCCAAAATAACTGCGACCAACCGCTTCCGGTAACCATCAATGAGTTTCTTACAATGCTCTGCTGGAATTTTAGACCATTCTTCTTTGGCAAACTACTCCAGGTCCCTGATATTTGAAGGGTGCCTTCTCCAAACTGCCATTTTTAGATCTCTCCACAGGTGTTCTATGGAATTCAGGTCTGGACTCATTGCTGGCCACCTTAGATGTCTCCAGTGCTTTCTCTCAAACCATTTTCTAGTGCTTTTTGAAGTTTGTTTTGGGTCATTGTCCTGCTGGAAGACCCATGACCTCTGAGGGAGACCCAGCTTTCTCACACTGGACCCTACATTATGCTGCAAAATTTGTTGGTAGTCTTCAGACTTCATAATGCCACGCACACGGTCAAGCAGTCCAGTGCCAGAGGCAGCAAAGCAACCCCAAAACATCAGGGAACCTCCGCCATGTTTGACTGTAGGGACCGTGTACTTTTCTTTGAATGCCTCTTTTTTCTCCTGTAAACTCTATGTTGATGCTTTTGCCCTAAAAGCTCTACTTTTGTCTCATCTGACCAGAGAACATTCTTCCAAAATGTTTTAGGCTTTTTCAGGTAAGTTTTGGCAAACTCCAGCCTGGCTTTTTTATGTCTCGGGGTAAGAAGTGGAGTCTTCCTGGGTCTCCTACCATACAGTCCCTTTTCATTCAGACGCCGACGGATTGTACGGGTTGACACCGTTGTACCCTCGGACTGCAGGGCAGCTTGAACTTGTTTGGATGTTAGTGGAGGTTCTTTATCCAACATCCGCACAATCTTGCGTTGAAATCTCTTGTCAATTTTTCTTTTCCGGCCACATCTAGGGAGGTTAGCCACAGTGCCATGGGCTTTAAACTTCTGGACGACACTGTGCACGGTAGACACAGGAACATTCAGGTCTTTGGAGATGGACTTGTAGCCTTGAAATTGCTCATGCTTCCTCACGATTTGGTTTCTCAAGTCCTCAGACAGTTCTTTGGTCTTCTTTCTTTTCTGCATGCTCAATGTGGTACACACAAGGACACAGGACAGAGGTTGAGTCAACTTTAATCCATGTTAACTGGCTGCAAGTGTGATTTAGTTATTGCCAACACCTGTTAGGTGCCACAGGTAAGTTACAGGTGCTGTTAATTACATCAATTAGAGAAGCATCACATGATTTTTCAAACAGTGCCAATTCTTTTGTCCACCCTCTTTGTTATGTTTGGTGTGGAATTATATCCAATTTGGCTTTAGGACAATTCTTTTTGTGTTTTTTCATTTAAGACAAATTAAATGAAGATAATAATACCAAAGAATTTGTGTTTGCAATCATTTTCAGGAAGAAACTGAGTATTATCTGACAGAATTGCAGGGGTGTCAATACTTTTGGCCATGACTGTATATATGAAGCATGTATGTAGTATGTATGTATGTTGTATGAATGTAGTATATATGTAGCACGTATGTAGTATGTAGTATATATGTATGTTGTATGAATGTAGTATATATGAAGCATGTATGTAGTATGTAGTATGTATGTATGTTGTATGTAGTATACAGTAGTATACAGTATATGTAGTATTATTATTATTATTATTATTATTTATTGTTATAGCGCCATTTATTCCATGGCGCTTTACATGTGAGGGGGGTATACATAAAAACAAGTACAATAATCTTAAACAATACAAGTCATAACTGGTACAGGAGGAGAGAGGACCCTGCCCGCGAGGGCTCACAATCTTCAAGGGATGGGTGATAATACAGTAGGCGAGGGTAGAGCTGGTCGTGCAGCGGTTTGGTCGATCGGTGGTTACTGCAGGTTATAGGCTTGTCGGAAGAGGTGGGTCTTCAGGCTCTTTTTGAAGGTTTCGATGGTAGGTGAGAGTCTGATATGTTGTGGTAGAGAGTTCCAGAGTAGGGGTGATGCGCGAGAGAAATCTTGTATGCGATTGTGGGAAGAGGAGATAAGAGGGGAGTAGAGAAGGAGATCTTGTGAGGATCGGAGGTTGCGTGCAGGAAAGTATGCAGTATATATGTATGTTGTATATATGTAGCATGTATGTATGTATTTGTATGAATGTTGTATATATGTAGTATGTATGTAGCATGTATGTAGTATGTATATATGTAGTATGTATGTTGTATGTATGTAGTATATATGTATGTTGTATGAATGTAGTATGTATGTACTATGTATGTAGTATGTATGTAGTATGTATATATGTAGTATGTATGTAGTATGCATGCAGTATGTATATATGTAGTATGTATGTAGTATGTATGTAGTATGTATATATGTAGTATGTATGTAGTATGTATATATGTAGTATGTATGTAGTATGTATGTATGTAGTATGTATGTAGTATGTTTTTTTTTTTTACATTCAACACATTAGCCGGATGATGGGACTCAGGGCCGGACTGGGACTAAAATTCAGCCCTGGCATTTGAAGTTACACAGGCCCACTAGTCACATGGTGACTATATAATATCTTTGTACACTTGTAGGCTACAAGAAGTGAGAGGAGATTAACACGACTATATAACATGTAGTCACAGCTGTGCCCAGTATTTCAGCCCAGTCCTATTTATTGCTTTTAGGTACAGTACTCCTCCCAAATCTCTGTCCCCTTTTGTATGCACGGTGACAGAATTCCTGGCAGAACTGCTCTCTATTGGGCAACCAGACCCCCTGGTCATAGCTGCCCCTATCATACCTCCCAACTTTTGAAGAAGGGAAAGACGGACAAAGACTGCGGCGCGCGCCACACCCATTTCACAACTAGTCACACCCATGTCCACACCTAATCGCACCCATTTAGCACTGCTGATCACACTGACTGGTACTGAGGGCACAGTGGCTGGCACTAAGGAAGAGAGAAAACAGAGAGAGAGAGAAAAAAGAAAACAGAGAGAGCGAGAAAGAAAGGGGAAAGAAAGAAAGAACAGTGAGAGACAAAGAAAGAACAGTGAGAGACAGAGAAAGAACAGAGAGAGAAAGAAAGAGGGGAAAGAAAGAACAGAGAGAGACAGAGAAAGAACAGAGAGAGAAAGAAAGAAGTAAAGAAAAGAAAGAAAGAACAGAGAGAAAGAGAGGAAAGAAAAAGAAAGAAAGAGGGGAAGAAAGAACAGAGAGAGAAAGAAAGAACAGAGAGAGAAAGAAAAAGAGAGAAAGAAATAAAGAAAGATTCTACAAAGATACTATAGCAGCCCGGCTCCCATTGTAGTGCCCACCTGAGCCTCCCGGTGCAGGACCTATCATGATCCGCTCACATGGCCGGCATCCCCGATTCCAAGGCGATCCTGCTGTCCGCGCTGTCGGAGGAGGACATGGTGATGGATCTGAAGCATTCCTGGTTCCGTCACAATCTCCTCAAGAAATTATCTCATTTCCGGTCAGCTTCCAGCACATCACTTCAGGTGGAACGTCATGTGTGTGTTTTAAAATGCTCCTCGGGGCTCCGCCGTGTACTCCTGTGTCCGTGGGAAAAGCACGCTTTGTATGCTTTGTACACACTTGGCTCCGCTCCGTACATCCCGTACACATATGGCTCCACTCCATACACACACGGCTCCACTCTGTCCACCTCGTACACGTGTGGCTCCTCTCCGTACACCTCGTACACACGGCTCCTCTCCGTACAACTCGTACACGCGCGGCTCCACCTCGTACACACACACACGGCTCCGCTCCGTACACCTCGTACACGCGCGGCTCCACCTCGTACACACACACACGGCTCCGCTCCATACACCTCGTACACACGGCTCCGCTCCGTACACCTCGTACACACGGCTTCTCTCCGTACACCTCGTACACGCGCGGCTCCTCTCCGTACACCTCGTACACGCGCGGCTCCTCTACGTACACCACGTACACGCGCGGCTCCTCTCCGTACACCTCGTACACGCGCGGCTCCTCTCCGTACACCTCGTACACGCGCGGCTCCTCTCCGTACACCTCGTACACGCGCGGCTCCTCTCCGTACACCTCGTACACGCGCGGCTCCTCTCCGTACACCTCGTACACGCGCGGCTCCTCTCCGTACACCTCGTACACGCGCGGCTCCTCTCCGTACACCTCGTACACGCGCGGCTCCACTCCGTACACCTCGTACACGCGCGTCTCCTCTCCGTACACCTCGTACACGCGCGTCTCCTCTCCGTACACCTCGTACACGCGCGGCTCCTCTCCGTACACCTCGTACACGCGCGGCTCCTCTCCGTACACCTCGTACACGCGCGGCTCCTCTCCGTACACCTCGTACACGCGCGGCTCCTCTCCGTACACCTCGTACACACGCGGCTCCTCTCCGTACACCTCGTACACGCGCGGCTCCTCTCCGTACACCTCGTACACGCGCGGCTCCTCTCCGTACACCTCGTACACGCGCGGCTCCTCTCCGTACACCTCATACACACACGGCTCCTCTCCGTACAACTCGTACACGCGCGGCTCCACCTCGTACACACACACGGCTCCGCTCCGTACACCTCGTACACACGGCTCCTCTCCTTACACCTCGTACACGCGCGGCTCCTCTCCGTACACCTCGTACACGCGCGGCTCCGCTCCGTACACCTCGTACACGCGCGGCTCCGCTCCGTACACCTCGTACACGCGCGGCTCCGCTCCGTACACCTCGTACACGCGCTGCTCCTCTCCGTACGCCTCGTACACGCTCCTCTCCGTACGCCTCGTACACGCTCCTCTCCGTACGCCTCGTACACGCTCCTCTCCGTACGCCTCGTACACGCTCCTCTCCGTACGCCTCGTACACACGGCTCCGCTCCGTACACATCGTACACATATGGCTCCGCTCCGTACACACGGCTCCGCTCACCTCGTACACACGTGGCACCGCTCTGTACACCTCATACACACGCGGCTCCTCTCCGTACACCTCGCACACACGCGGCTCCTCTCCGTACACCTCGCACACACGCGGCTCCGCTCCGTACACCTCGCACACATGCGGCTCCTCTCCGTACACCTTGCACACACGCGGCTCCTCTCCGTACACCTCGCACACACGCGGCTCCGCTCCGTACACCTCGCACACACGCGGCTCCTCTCTGTACACCTCGTACACACGCGGCTCCTCTCTGTTCACCTCGTACACACGCGGCTCCTCTCCATACACCTCGCACACACGCGGCTCCTCTCCGTACACCTCGCTCACACGCGGCTCCTCTCCGTACACCTCGCACACACGCGGCTCCTCTCCGTACACCTCGCACACACGCGGCTCCGCTCCGTACACCTCGCACACACGCGGCTCCGCTCCGTACACCTCGCACACACGCGGCTCCGCTCCGTACACCTCGCACACACGCGGCTCCTCTCTGTACACCTCGCACACACGCGGCTCCGCTCCGTACACCTCGTCCACACACGGCTCCGCTCTGTACACCTCATACACACACAGCTCTGCTACATCCACACTGTAAATCCTGACCCCACACATACTTACCTCAACCAGCACCATGACAACAGCAAAGCAGAGTCTTGCAGACTGTAGAGGCAAGGCTGAGCGCACAGGACCTGTGATGAGGTCACAGGAGGGGCGGAGTCAGGGGGTGACATGATCTGGGGTCTGGACAAAGGCTCCTGATCATGTGACCCCCCTGACTCCTCCCCTCCTGTGACCTCATCACAGGTCCTGCGAACAGAGCGAGCAGGCAAACGAGTGCGACGCTGTGAGTGGCTGCGGGGGGGAGGGGGTCTCATGCTAAGGCGAGGATGGGGTGCGAGGATGGGGTGCGAGGGGGGGCGTGGCGGCTTATCTCCCTGCAGTGCGGGAGGAACTTGGAAACTATCACCGCCATGCCCGCAGAGGGCCGGCGGCAGGAGCAACAGTGGCCGCAGCAGCTGGCAAGCGGCCCTGCCGCCCGCGGCCCAGGTGACAGCGGCCCAGCGGGAAAATGCCCGGTTGGTTATATTGCCAATCCGGGCCTGATGGGACTACTACTGTCCTATCATTGGCTAATGTGTCAATCACTGTCAGTGTAGCAGGCATCGCCCGATGGGACTTATAGTCCCATTGGATGATGCCTGCACACACACAAGACCCCCGGCAGGCCCGTACAGACCACCGACAGCCGGCACAGGCCCCCGAGAGGCCCATACAGACCACCGGCAGCCGGCACAGGCCACCGGCAGGCCGGCACAGGCCCCCAAGAGGCCCATACAGACCACCGGCAGCCAGCACAGCCCCCGGCAGGCCGGCACAGGCCCCCGAGAGGCCCGTACAGACCACCGAGAGGCCCGTACAGACCCCGCCCGCACACACAGACACGCACAGTGTCTGCCCATGCACCGCCCACACTCTTCCCCCCTCCTGAACAGGCTGTACAAGGCAAGAGAGGGGTTTTTTCAATTCCGATATTTCTGTCCCATTGACTTGAATAGGACTTCTGGGATCGGAATTGGCGATACCCGATACTTTTTTTAGATCGGCCGATCCATTCCGATACAATATTTTTCAGTATCGGGTGGTATCGCTCAACACTACCCATCACACATCTTCCATCCCATATTCCCGTGCCCATATACCCGTCATACATATCCTCCATCCCATAGTCCAGTGCCCATATACCCATCACACATCCTTCATCCCATGGTCAGCCATTATGACATCATAATGAGCGGCGGGGCTTGCAACCTATGATGACATCAGCATCACCATGGCAACCATTGTGACATCATAATGAGGGGCGGGGCTTGATACACACACACTTTTTCCCCATTATGTAGATAGGGGCAAAATTGTTTGGTGAATTGGAACGCGCAGGGTTAAAATTTCGCCTCACAACATAGCTTAGGATGCTCTCGGGGTCCAGACGTGTGACTGTGCCAAATTTTGCGGCTGTAGCTGCGACGGTGTGGATGCTTATCCCGGACATACACACATACATACACACATACATGCATACATACACACACTTGAGCTTTAATTAAGCTTTGATTAAGCATACATCAAAAATTGCAAGCCTTCCAATATAATTCTAAGATGAATACCATATTTTCCAGCGTGTAAGATGACTTTTTAACCCCTGAAAATCTTCTCAAAAGTCGGGGGTTGTCTTATAGTGAAGCAAGCTGAAGGCGTCCGGTACACCCGGGATATGGAAAGAAGAGAGAGAGTGGCCTGCGCCACTTCACTGCAGTCCCCAGTAGAGATGGGCAAACCCGAACAGTAAAGCTCCATACTGTTCAGGTTCGGGTGCCCGAACACCGAGTGTTTGTCGCGCTGTCATGTGCATGACAGTGCGACAAACACTGCTCCTGATCAGCGGGGAGATCATCCCCATCAGTCAGAAAGCCACGGTTTCCACGCTGTCAATAGACAGCGTGAGCCCGCTGCTGTGAATGGAGGTATAAACTTTACCTCCGGTCACTGGTGTCGGCTGATGGGACAACCGCTCTCATCATCCGACACCTACAGCTGCTAATTACAGTGCGAGCAGGAGCGCGGATGGGAGTATTCACCTGCCGCTCATGCATTGTAAATAAATACGGTAGTTAAAAAAAAAACGGCATCTGTTCTCCCCTATTTTTGATAACCAGCCAGACAAAACTCACTGCTGGGGGCTGCAACCCTCAGCTGTCAGCTTCAGCAAGGATAGTTATCAAGAATATAGGTGTCTCCACGCTGTTTTTTAAATTATTTAAATAAAAAATTATAAAAAAAGTCATGGGATCCCCCTCATTTTTTACAACGAACCTTGCTAAAGCTCACAGCTGGGGGCTGGTATTCTCAGGTTGGTAAGGGGCCATGGATATAGGCCCCCTCAGCCTAAAAACAGCAGCCCGCAGCGGCCCAGAAAAGGTACATCTATTAGATGTGCCAATTCTGGTGCTTTGCCCAGCTACTCCCACTGGCCCTGTAGTGGTGGCAAGTGGGATTCATATTTGTGGGGTTGATGTCTCCTTTGTGTTGTCAGGTGACATCAAGCCCACGGCTTTGTAATGGAGAGGCATCTATAAGACACCTATTACTAACCCTATAATTGCATGGCAAATAAAGACACAGCCAGAATAAAAATTAAAAAACTGACCGTCACATCCAAACATGAATTAGGTGTGAACAGGTGCCAGAATAAAGTCCTTTATTAGAAATAAAACAGAACAGTTTTCAATTTTTATTTAAATGCCTAATTCCACCGAAGCCCTCAATCTCCTGTAATAAAAGTAAAATAAAAAAACAACAATATACCATACCTGTCCGTAGTTCTGTCCCACAAAAACCATGTCTTGGAATAAACAGTTTTCAACCTGGATGGTGCCAAAATGTGATGGTCTAGGCTGAAAACCACAGGTGACTGAACTGCTGCAAGCGCAGCCTCAGTGACTAGCAGAGATGCCATCGAGGTGACGTCTGGTCTCTGAAGCTCCCTTCCCAGCCAGGCTGAACTGCCGTGACCTCGGTGAGATCCTCACTAGCATGATGAGAAAAACTCTCACGTTGCTAGCAGGGATGTCCCCGAGGTCATGGCAGTCACGTCAGTTCAGTCCGGCTGGGAATGGAGCTTCATTGACCGGACGTAACCTCTATGACGTCACCAATGGTCTCTGAGGCTGCGCTCACAGCAGCTCATTCACCGTCCACCTTGGCACTGTCCAGGTTGAAAACTGTTTATTCCCCAGACATGGATTACGGCGTGGGACAGAACGACGAACAGTTATGGTATATTGTAGTTTTATTATTTTTGATTTATTACAGGAGATCAAGGACTTTGCTGAAATTAGGCATTTAAATAAAAATGGAAAATTGTGTTTTGTTTTATTTCTAATAAAGGACTTTACGCTGGCTGTGTCTTTATTTACCATACAACTGTAGGATTAGTAATGGATAGGTGTCTTATAAAGGCTGCTCCATTACTAAGCTATGGGCTTAATGTCACCTGACAATACAAAGGTGACATCAACCCCACAAATATGAACCCCTCTTGCCACTGCTACAGGGCAAGTGGGAAAAGCCGGGCAAAGCGCCAGAATTGGAGCATCTAATAGATGTGCCTTTTCTGGGCAGCTGTGGGCTGCTGTTTTTAGTTTGGGAGGCCTATGTACATGGCCCCTTATCAGCCTGAGAATAGCAGTCCATAGCTGTAAAGGGCCAGTCACACTAAGAGATATCGCTAGCAATATCGCTATAACTAGTGACGTTATAGCGATATTGCTAGCGATATCACTGTGTGTGATACTTACCTACGACCCGCTCCCCCGCTGATTATCGCTGATCGCGCGAGAACGTTCAGGACTGTTTCTCGTCGTCAGCTTCCTGCGGCGCTTCCTGTGGAGAGACGATCGACGAGCGTGGAGCCGGGCGGGAGGACGCAGGATCGCCGTGTCTGACAGGTAAGTAGCGACCCCCGTCCCCAGCGATGTCGCTGGTGAGATCTGCCTGTGTGGCAGCTCACTAGCGACCACTTAGCGATGTACCAGCGATCCTGACCGCGTCATATCGCTGGTCGGGAACGCTGGTACATCGCTAAGTGTGACAGTACCTTAAGCTTTAGCAAGGTTGGTTGTCAAAAATGGGGGGACCCCATGCCTTTTTCTTTAATTATTTGTTTAAATAATTAAAAAAAACAGCATGGGGGCCCTCTATTCTTGATAACTAGCCTTCCTGAAGCTGACAGCTGAGGGTTGCAGCCCCCAGCTGTGAGTTATGTCTGGCTGGTTATCAAAAATAGGGGGGAACCCATGCCGAGTTTTTTTTTAACTACCGTACTTATTTATAGAGCAGGAGCGGCAGATGAATACTCCCATCCGCCGCTCCTGCTCTCACTGTAATTAGCGGCAGCAGGTGTCGGATGATGGAATCATTAGTCCCATCAGCTGACAGCAGTGACTGGAGGTAAAGTTTATACTTCCGATCACAGCTGAGTGCTCCCACTGTCTTTTGACAGCATGGGAACTGCAGCTCTCTGACTGACGGGGATGATTTCCCTGTTGATCAGAAGTGGTGTTTGCCGTGCTGTCATGCACAAGATTTTAACTGGAAGACTTGGGGGTTGTCTAATACGCCCAGTCGTCTTATACGCCGGAAAATACGTAAGTTATGCAGAAAATTGATTGTTATCATACATGTTTTAAAAAAATGCAATTAACATAAAACTCTTATTTGAATAATAGGTCATTTTCTGATGACTCACTCCCAATTGACTGGTTGTGACCATGAAAATGACGTGTATGTAAGTCGGCATTTAAAAGCCTTGATTACCTTCTATTTTTTCTCTTCCTTTAACTTGCTGCTTGGCAGTTTTTGGATATTGTTGCCATTAGGACAAAGCTGTGTTCTGCGATCTTCCAGGTTGTGTGAGCCCTGCAGGCCAAAACCTTCACACATTGGTAACTATAATAATGCAATAGTGGTCTTCAATGAGAGTTTTAAGATCCTGGGATTGTTTGGGAGACCTCCCGTTTTCACAGTGTGCTATTCAATGCATGAAAAGAGTGAGGTCATACATATAGTGGTATTTGGCATTTTTTTCTTTAATTAGTTCTATTTAGGCAAAACTTATCATTTGGGGGATTTTGGCATGTCAAATAAAACTAGCTATCAGTACGTTTCATTAAAGTTTTAATAAGGTAAAAAATGATAAGGAATTGTCACGTATTGTATATATTGGGAAAACAATTAATTTAGGGGGTTACGGAGCCCATGGAGATTTGCTTTGATACAGTGTAATTATTGATCAAATAATTCTTAACATTACATCTTATTCTAAAATTCTTATTATATTTAATATTTAGATGACAAATTCCTCTATGACATTTCGTATTGTCAGGTACATATTTTTCCCATTATGTCTAGGGATAGGTTACTCAAGAAGGACATCTTAATAGGCGCAGCAGCCTGTTTTTCTATAGTATGGAAAAGAAGACAATGGTACAATTCAATAAATAATTCCACTTTAATGTCAAAGTAATAATTTAGACAGTTACACTGCGCACATCTGCAAAAAAAAAATAGATGCAAGCTGGTTTACAGGCTAGGAGAACAATCAACTTATAGAAAATACATCATTCAATCGATTCTGATTACACCAAAACGTATTGTAAGGGCTTTACAAAGACTACAAAACTTTTCAGATGAATTATTTCACTGCTTCTGTCTATTTACATGATATGTTACATCAAAAATGTACAAAATATAAAATGTATACAGACAAATGTTTCACAAACATTGTTCTTCTTCGTTGTAAACGACGTGTACTCACTGAGATGTATTGCAGGAAGTTCTAGCTATGCTTCTGTCTGATGTGCATGTCAGAGACGTCAGGAAAAGATATGCAATCTTATCCAGATGACATGACTGAGACAAGATATATGGAGCCGGTAGGTGTGTATCTTGTCTTTCTACATATTAGATTAATGTGGAGTTTGCACATGCACGACATAATTACGATTGTACAATGGGCCAATAGCACCGTGTAGGATAAGCTTGCCTTAGCAAAGAGTTGTATAGCGGAGTTCTTGCAGAATTACAGTAGATGACCAAATGGTGGCCACGAGTGTTGTGTAGCACCAGTTACGATATTGAAGGTAGCTCCTGTTGTATGTTTTCTACACAATGCCATAGCCCTTATGTAATTACGTATTTTATTGTGTTGAGTCATTGCATTTCTCCTTATACCAGGAATCAGGTCTAATGCAATCTGTTCTAAGTCTGCAAATTCCTTGTAATGTAAGTGGTTTAATTTTTTTTTTTATAATAACATGCCGATGTAGCATTGTATCTCCTGCATGGTATAAGTACAGGATAAGCACACTGGAAAAAACAGCCTCAAGAGCTACATTGTAGATCTGTTTGCAACATATGTATTAAGTCATGAAACACACACCAACAAATTAAAGTACAAACTTGTCTTGTTTGCATGGTGCAAGGCATTGTTATTGTCATGATATCTAGGTATATACATCGCCCACCCTAAACACTGTGCAAAAACCAACCCAATTATATGAAAAATTCTACACCGCCTCATTCTTACTCGACATTGAGAACCCAACTTGAAACAGGAGTAAATCAAACATGCTTAGAATATAAGACACAGGAGGGGGGCAAAAAAACAAAAATCCAATTGTGCTCATGCTTCATCGCGTGTCCCCAGCTCTGCTGGGAGATCATCCAAAATGTCTCTCTAAACAAAAGAAAAAAACTATACTTGAAGGTTTTCAAACCACCTGTTCCACTTTTGTTATGGTAGACATATGCTATAGTTCACCTGTATTTCTGAGATTAAGACAACATCAGAGCGTGCAGTCATTACTGGTTCTCCTTTATAAAAAGAACGCAAGACTCTACACTAAATAATGTTTCCGAGCTAATGGGTAACGGAAACACTGTAGGACGCATCAGCGGATTCTGAACTCTGACTGTAAGACTATTGAGATACATTTTAAGGCAATGAGACAGCACCATATGACTTTATATTCTTTTTTTTCCCTGTCCTTCATTCTTCGCTCACAATGCTCACATGAAAGCATCTCCAGGGGAAGCCTTAGTAATTTGTATAAAATCTTTTAAGCGGGCAGCAGGTGGTTACAAAAACACCATAGCTGCAATGAGGACAATTTGAAGCAAGTGACTCAACGCAGGGGAATTCAGAATTGTGAGCTTGGCAGTTCAGATTTACAATTGGCACTTATCCAGTACATCACAGTAGATTTTCTTCTAGTTGCACAAATACATTTTGTGCTTTTTCTGAGGAGCATCATCTAGTATGGAGGCAGTACACAACAATCTCACCAATGCAGTCATGTGACCGGCACAATGTCTTACATCAGAGATTTGAAGTGGGTTAAAAACACTGCACAAGTGATACATAATGTCAAAAAACAAGAACACACAATATACACAAACATCTGTGCTGTAAACCTGGCAAAGAAACTAAACCATTCCAGTTTGGCTAACAAATGTGCAATCTGCTTGTTTGCCCTGTATCTTGGGCCTTTTCCAGTTGACTAATGGAGGTACTAATTACTCCTTTCATATTTAAATACCTTGATGAAAAGCAAATTAAATCTATCCATTTCAATTTCTTCACCTCCCTTAATGTCAGAGCCTAGTCACCTGCCTACCAGCACATTCTTCTGGTATGGGTGTTGCATTGTGCTGCTTCCGTAATGGCAGTGATCTACTGGAGCAAACCGTTTTCTGTACCCACACACCATCTGGAGGTGACTTCTTAGAGTGTTGACTCGACAGATGGATCTAGACCTTCATTGTGGTGGCTTGCGCCATCACTGTCACAGCTTTGTCCACTTGAGAAATTGGCTGCTTCTTGAAGACGCATTAGCATGCTCATCTGTTAATAAGAAAATAATATATTACTCCAAACATGCAGATCGGATATTTTACACCATAAAACAGTTCTTTCATTAGGCAGTAACCTATTGACACTAAGACTTATCTTCTTAATCAATCAACAAGTGTTATATAAAATTGCAACAAGGATAGAACAGAGGCATTGTCCGTCCGGCTTGCTACAGCAATCCATCTTAGTTAAGAGAGTATTCATCTATGAAAAGATGAGCAGCTCTTCCAGTCTTCTTTATATTAATAAAATGGATGCATCATGTTAATTAATAATGATTTATTAGGCGTTTACACCACCTAATACAACAAAGAGCCAGACAAATGTGCATTCATTCTTAAGCTTTGTTTTTCTCCATATTAGAAAGAGAAGTTCAAAGGACAAGGTTAAAATGGGACTTATATGGTTTTCAGGATGAATATTTCTTGGCTAACATTTGTACTGTGACAGCAAAATATTAGAAAAGATTAAAATGAAATACAGAATATTCAATGTGGCATGGAACAAGGTTAGATGAATTTCTGTTTCCAAGAAAAAAAACAACACTTCAATGTACATATGTGTCATTTCTTATTTGTCGTCTTTTACATATCTTGAGATGAATCATATGAGATGACTCTTTTGAAGAAAAAAACATCTTTTGTTGATACTCTGTAGGGAGATGTTTATGCTTAATGTGTGGCCACCCACTGATTTTTATGTGCATTGAATCCTGGAAGGGGTTTTCTAGCAAGTCACGATGATGTATTGAATATGTATTTTGAGAAACTGATATTCTTAATGCAGAAAGTTATAAGTTGTTTTACTTGAAAAATTATAGAGGTTGGCTACTACTTTAACACTGAAGCGCAATCCTTGCGATAGGTCATCAATGTTTGATCGGTAAGGGAGCGACACCCGGCACCCCGCCAATTAGCTTTTCTAGGTGTCGGCCATAGTTGCACTGGGCAGCTCCTTTGATGGAATAGTGCCATGGTTGGGTACTGCACATGTGACCCCTACTGATTTGAACAGGGGCAGATGTTCAGTATCTGGCTGTAGCCACGATAGAATTGATGGAGCTGTGCAGCTCTGTAACTGAGCAGTTCCGGCCACCACTTACACTGGAAACAGCTGATCAGTGGGGGTGCTGGGTGTCACACCCCCACCGATCAGACACTGATGGCCTATCCAGGTCATCAAGTTTAAAGTAGTGGGCAACCTCTTTAGCATATTCAGTAACTTATTAGACTTGGGCCATAATATTAAACTACTGTAGGAATTTAGCTTTGGGTTTAATACTGAGTTTAGTTGTAAATGATCTTGTGTACAGTCGATTATGTAGAAATGAATGGTACTGTGTAAATGCCATTCATTGGTTTAACTAAAGATGGAATTTGTTTTTGAATTTTTTTGGAGGGAGAACTGTTATTTGAACACAATGTGGTTGACCTTTTTTGAGGCATTGTGGTTGGCAAAGTATGAGGGCATTTATGGCTTGTAATGTGAAGTTGGCATCATTGGTTTGCACTATTTAAGGAAAATGTAGTCTACAGCAACTGGAACATTATGGGGGTCACAGCAGCTGACACTGCATAGAGGGAGTAGAGGATTGCACTCTATTAATATGAAGGCGAGAGGCACAAAGATAATATAAAAGGTAATATTCCATTTTAGTCTACAGCTAGACCAATATAGAGAAAAATTACAGTTTTAGTCTTTAAAATTAATTCCTATACAGACAATTACCCTACTGATGGAGCGGGTGGACAAAATTATAATATACACTCTGTGGGGCTTACACATGAACACTAGAGCAGAATGATGATGTGTCTACAGAAAGTAGACTCCAACTGTCATTTTTCTAGGACACTAGTTTTCATAAATGAGCCCCAGTGAGTCCTGCCCTACTTTTTATTATATATGTAAACTGATGAGTATTAAAAGTGAATATCTGGCTTTTATCGTCATGTAATTTTAGCTCCACAATTCTGCACTGACACATTTCTTAAAATTTAGAGTTGTTGCAGCCCCTTTTTTTTATCTCCCACAAAATACATATATTTACATAATAATAATGTTTTATTCTTGAGGTAAATGGGTTGTCCACTTCTCTGATAATCCCTTCCTATATTATATATATACTATATTACTTGATGTAAAAGGAAAAAAAAAAGAAAACATATCATGCTTACCTCTCGAGTAGTGGACAACCCTTTTTAATGCATAAAAGCATGAGGAAAGCTACTAAGCTCCTTCTAGAGGCAGCTGCAAGCAGCTTGCGTGTTTTGTTTTAAAACTATAGTGGGGTGCTTGCTTCGGCAGCACATATACTAAAAAATATATATATTGGAACGATACAGAGAAGATTAGCAAGGCCTCTGCGCAAGGATGACATGCAAATTCGTGAAGCATTCCATATTAAAAAATTTTAAAAAATTTTAAAAATAAAACTATAGTGGAAATATATCAAAGCATTTGCTGTCTTTCAAGCTACTGGTGTAAGGTGCATCAAATTGGTGGACTGCCTACACCTCTTAATTAATGTGGTGCTTGTTTGCTGCACAGGAAAAATAAAACAGTGCTAGCTATGAGATTTCGAAAGGACATATGAGAGTTTTGTGTCCTAAATTATAGCACATTTGTCAGGAGGTGGTAGGCCATGTCCCTTTAAACCTACCCACAAATGTGGTTTGCTTCAAATTATAAACTCTCTCCCTATATTATAGTTTCAAAAGCAAATCCTTGGCTCTGGAGTGATTTTGTTTATATCTTATATTTTTGCACACATTTTGAGACATATTCAAGGAATATAATTTTTTTAGCTAAAAAGTTGCAAAGTAAGGTTAAAAGACAAAAATAAAGAACATTTTTTATTTTGGCACAAAATTCATAAACCATGTACGCCATGTAGATGGATTTGGTGAGAAAAACCTCATCAAATACAGGTTAAAAAAAAATAAAAAGTGGATTACAAAAAAAACCTGCAAATGATTAACTGAGTCTAATATGAAGAGCAGTGGTCACCAACCTTTTTTAAATTGATGGAAACATGCAGCTCTGTGAGATGGTTGTGACCCATATCCAGCAACTAGTGTTGAGCGACTTTTGTTTTTTTAGGGTCGAGTTTCGTTTCATGAAACCCGACTTTTCCTAAAGTCGGGTCGAGCAAAATCGGCCAACTATAGGGAAAAGTCGGGGTCGTCCCGAAACACGAAACCCAATGTAAGTCCATGGAGAATTAAAGTCGGCAGTGAGAGGAGGACAGGAAACACACCAACAGTGCCCATTTGAATGCCAAAAGCATAAATTCTTGTTACTGAAGCTTGTCAACCTTAATTAACTTCATAATACTAGTTACGCACTGAAAAATGGGGGTTATTTGGCTACAGTTGTGGGGGGGAGGGCTGGCTCCAAATTTTCGTGGGCCCAGGGCCAAAGAGCACCCCTTTAACACATACCACAACTCATGATGCTCCGATACGGCAGAGAAATAGCAGTATAGTACAATGAAAAATACTTCACTTCTTACATCTCATGACTGATATCCATTTTAAATTCTCCAATACCTCCAAAAACGGACAGTATATAACTCCATACAGTATTATGGCCAGCGCTTAGTACTCTATACAGAGTAATGAGGCCCATATATTTTTCCATACGGAATCATTATTCCCATATAATGTTTCAAACCGTATATGATGAGCTCCACATAATGCTACAGTATATGTTGGTCCCAATGGATGAAGCTCCACTGTCTTATGGGCCCAAATAATGCTCCATATATAATGGGCCCCATTTCTACTGATCTAGTGTATAATGGGCCCTGTAAATGCTGCTCCAGTGTCTGATGTCCACCTTTGGAATGCTCCAGTGGATGGTGGGCCCCAAATATCATTCACCAGAGTATAGTGCTCCCCAAAAATTGCTGTCCCAACATTGAAAACAATTACATAAGTCTCCTTGCTAGGGAATCCCTGCACTACTCTGAACTCCTTGTCGTCCCCATCTTCCATCTCACTGCACTTGGCTGTTTAGGCCCTCCCTCCGGCAGAGACAATTTTGCGTGCTATGCGGTGCCCTGTGCCAGTGCCATCGCCCATGAGTATGCCCCCCCACCTGCTCAAGGAACCTGCACTTTCATCTGCACCTTCCTCTTTGTCACCGTGTAAGGTGGTATAGTATGCGGGAAGGGGAACCTGAGTTTCCTCTGGGTCAGATTCTGGCTGTGTAGAGTGCGAGGGGAATGTAGTGGTCTGGGTCAATGTACCAGCAGCATCATCCAGCAGTGGCTGGGCCTCAGTGCACTTGTGGCGTCCCCAAGAGTACGGTCGCCACTGTGGCATTGCCTTCCTCCTAGGGAGTGTGTTCTCAAGCTTGGGAGCAATGAAGGATCTCTCTAGCAGTGAAACCAACACACAACACATTTCCCACTCCAGGCCAGCAGGGAGACCTCTGAACCTGACTGCTGAGGAGCTGCTCTCTGTGGTCAGGAGGAGGTAAGTTAGGGCACTCTGTGCAGGGAAGGGGAAGTGTGTGGACGTGAGAAGGGGAGCTGGAGGATGAGCAGAGTTAAGGCTCACGCCTAGCTGGAACGCATGGTCCAGATTCCGGTCTCCGAGTTTGTAGGGACACTGACGTTCCTGCAGCAGAAACCGGGGGAAGTAGCAGCTATAAATGCTCTGTGCCCAACTAAGGCTCGGAGGCCCCAGCATCGACGTGTGCGAGGCAGAAGGAAAAGGCTACAGCTGTCTGCCATACAAGTAAAGTCTGAGGAACATCTGTTAGACAGGAGGCGTTTCAGTGAACCACGGTCCTGTGAGTGCTTCCCCCACAAGCGCTAGAAAGGAGACGTTCAGGAAGGTACATGTTGGCGGAGTGTTGGAAGGGAGCTTTCCATTCTGGTCCCGGAGGTTGGCAGAGGTCCTGACCCGGAGGACACAGCACGGAGGCAGGCATCTGTGTAACCTGCAGACTGTGAGTAAACCTTTGGAACTGCACGCTCTGGTGTCCTACAGTTATTCCAGGACCGCTACATGTGGGTACCAGCACCTACACCGCCTGTGCCTTTCCCCCATCACTACATCTACACTTCCCTGGGACTCCAGCTCCACCTGTAGGGAGCTTCACCATCTTTGCTGCACAACACCATCAGTCCCAGAGGATCTGCATGCAGCATCGGCCTAACATCTATGTTGCCGAACACCACAGGTGGCGTCAAACTATCTATATAAACTCTTTACCATTATACCACGCCATTTGCATGGGCGCCCAGGGCCACCGTCCGGGTCACCGCCGCTGTGACACATCCCACTGACACCAGTCCGGTACCGAGTACCCCACAGCCCTGGGAGGGTGACCCATATGCCGACTGCTGATCGGGCGGCGTTATTCCCACGAAACTCCAAACAGCGTCCCTGAAGGCAAAGTTTTTGGTTTCCAGGGGCAGTATGATTGCAAAGCTGAACCTTAAAGGAATGTCCAAAAGGGCACCACCAGGAGTGGAGCCTGTGGCTTAATTGGACTGCACCCGGGAAACCACTACCATACAAGCTACAGAAAAGATGGACAGATTGCAAGCTTTGTCGATTCTGTGTGTGGTGTGGTATGTCCGTTTGTAGTTGTGCTAGTGATTTCTCAGCTTTATTCCGTTAACGACCGAGACTCCGGCATGGCCCCGCGGTACGCGTCAAGCTTACTAGAGGGATACACGAGGCTGTGGCACGTGAGATCGAGCAATAATAGGTCTAGCATTCCAGTACATGTCCGGGGCTGCATGCACGCTACACTGAAAGGACCAGCTTTTGTCGCTTACAGGTGCAGATAACCTGCTGAGATGGGGATCTGGGATTCAGATTATTCCCCGTGAACAATGATTTCCCAGTAAGTTCAGGTCAACCGCAATTCCGGAGTTAGGCCTAACCATCATTCCTGAAAAAATTATGTGTCCAAACCACAGGTGCTGTAGCTTGCTTAACAGCTTGGCAGCCATTCTCAGGCCCAGTATGGATTCAACAACATTGTAGAAAGTTGATAAAGGGTACAGTTTCACTGGATAACACGTATATATGTAGCCTAGTTTACACATTAAAAATATATGTGTATAGATCAGGAGGCAGACTCAGATGTTCTCAGGCCCAGTATGGATTTGACCAGATTGTACAAAGTTGAGAAAGGGTACTTTATCACTGGATAGCAGGTATATATAGCATAGTTTAAACATGTAAAATCTCCGTGTTCTCAGTATGGATTACACAGCAATCTAAAAAGTGGAAAAAAGGAAATGCATTTGAGGCGTACACAACTATATACTTTTGGTGTTATTTTTAAATCTTTCTATATATTTCTGTCTCAGTAATACAGTCCAGCCTCTCCGCAATAGGAAATGAGATGCATACAATTAGTGACATAAAGGCTATTGATTGCAGAAATCTAGGAATTATTATTCACGGGAAAAACTTCCATCACAATTCTCATAGGCGATGCTGACCCTCAATTAATTTGTGTGTTGAGACAGTGAAAACATTTTTTTGTGAATAAAGTCTTGCTGTATCACACTTCCGTTGATTCCATCACTGTTACTCATCTCAATCCAATTTTTATCACAGGGAGCAATGTAAACATGGTGCTCACTGGCTATCATGATCTGTCATGTAACTTTGGAGTGCAAAAGACAGAAGCCACAGGCCGTAGGCGATGCTATTTGATTGGCATGAGAGGGCACATTTTGAAATGTGCGCCGGAATGTCACACGTTTGTGAGTAGGAAAACTGTGAAAGCTGATGATTAACCACCACTGCATGTAATTGTGAGTCGACGTCCATAAGACATGGAAGCCACTGATCATCTGGAGCTAGAGCCCTGCCAGCAGGACAGGGCATAGCTACATCTTAACCATCATCTTTCAGTTCAATCAATTTGTAGTGGCAGTCCCAGTGAAGGATTTGACAGCCCAGACTACACAGCGGAGGATCAGGGAGAGGTAAACATTGCAAATGCTGGGGCCCTGCCCAAGCAAGGGGGGCACAGTCGTGGGCGTCGGTACTGGCACTGGGCCCCTCATAGTACGGCGGTGTGTCTGACGGCGGGTGTGCACCACCACTGTCAGAGACACTTGATTGCACTATGAGGGACCCTATGCCAGTGCCCGCGCCCAAGAGTCGGCCTACCCACCTGTCCAGGGCAACGGCATGCGCACGGTTTTGTGCGCTAGGTGGTGACCCTGGCCATGGGGGGGGCCGCCCACTTAGGGAGGTTTACAAAGTGGCATATGTAGATGTGGGTCATTCAGCAGCTGCAAAAGGCGAAATAGGTCCAAAGCAAGCCATTTTTCTGGCAACCTATGTGTCATCAAGGGAAGGTGGGACAAAATCCTTGGAAACCCATGTATGGTTCATTTTAATGAAGGTTAGATCATCCACATTTTGGGTTGACAGACGGGTCCTTTTTGCTGTCAGGATTGATCCAGCTGCACTGAAGACTCTTTCCGATAGCACACTTGCAGCTGCGCAAGCGAGCTCCTGTAAGGCATATTGTGCCAATTCAGGCCTGGTGTCCAGTTTAGCGGCCCAATAGTCAAAGGGGAATGACCTGTGCGGGAGAACATCGATATGGGAGGAAAAGTAGTTGTTAACCATAGTTGACAACTGCTGTCTCCTGTCACTTTCCATCGATGCAGTATTACCAGTTGTGTGAGCGGTCCGTGAAAATCAGTCCACAACATTGTCATGAAACCCCTGTCTCCAACGCCACTTCTGCTGTGTGCACCATGAACACCTCTGCCAAGCTGCCCCCGGCCCGTACGGCTCGTGTGAGAACCATCATCGCTGCTGTGTGCTGGGAATGCCTCAACCAACCGGTTAACCAGAGTTGCTTGTTTAGTAGCCAATATTAGGTCAGGGTTCTCCTGTGGCATGATGTTTTGTAATTTGCCTTTATAGCGTGGATCCAGGATGCTGGCCAACCAGTAGTCGTCATCGTTCATCATTTTGGCAATGCATGGGTCCCTTTTTAGGATCTACAAGGCATAATCTGACATGTGGGCCAATGTTCCCGATGTCAATGATGCACTGCGAGTGCTGGGTGGAGGAGCACTTTCTGGCAAATCCACATCCCTCCAGTCACGCACAAACCCTGTACCAGACCTTGCCACGCCAACATTTTCACTTGCCCCACGAGATGCATCCTCCTCCCCTAAGTAATCATCCCCATCATCATCCTCCTCTTCCTCTTCTTCCTCCACCTCGTCCAGGAGAGGTCCCTGAGCAGACAATGGCTGAATGTCATCAAGGATTCCCTTCACCTCTTCCTCCTCGTCAACATTGGCTGCAGACGCCTGCTCCTTAAGGTGCGTCAAAGTTTGCATGAGCAGACGCATAAGTGGGATGCTCATGCTTAGGATGGCGTCGTCTGCGCTTACCAGCCGTGTGCATTCCTCAAAACACTGAAGGACTTTACAGAGGTCTTTCAGCTTCGACCACTGCACACCTGTCAACTCCATGTCTGCTCTCAAAGTGCCTGGCCGTGTATCCTCCCACAAATGCATTATGGCCTGCCTCTGCTCGCACAGCCGCTCAACCATGTGCAGGGTGGAGTTCCACCTTGTTGCAATGTCGATAATGAGGCGATGGTTGGGAAGGTGGAGCAATCGCTGCAGCTTCTGCATACGAATGGAGTGTACAGGCGACCGGCGGATGTGCGCGCACAGTCTTCGCACCTTCTGGAGCAGGGCTGTTAACTCCGGATAATTATTGAGGAAGCACTGCGCCACCAGGTTCAAAGTGTGAGCCAAGCAAGGTATGTGGCTGAGTTTTGAAAGGGCTATGGCTGCCACAAAATTACGGCCGTTATCACTAACTACCTTGCCTGCCTCAAGATGTACACTGCCCAGCCATGACTCAGTTTGTTGCTGAAAGTACTCGGCCAGCACCTCGGCAGTGTGTCTGTCGCCCAAACACATCATCTGCAACACAGCCTGCTGACGCTTTCCACTAGCTGCTCGATAGGGGGACACCTCATGTGCAACAGTGGCAGCTGCAGATGGAGTGCTCGTACGACTGCGCTCTGTGGACAAGCTTTCGCTTCTGGAGGAGGAGGAGGAGGGTCGAACGCCTACAGCCAACTGTTTCCTATACCGTGGGCTAGGCAGCACTGTCCCACCACCACTGTCCCCTGTGGACCCTGCATCCACCACATTAGCCCAGTGCACAGTGATGGACACGTAACGGCCCTGGCCATGCCGACTGGACCATGCATCAGTTGTGAGGTGCACCTTTCCACTCACTGACTGCTTGAGTGCATGGACAATGCGATCTTTCACATGATGGTGGAGGGCTGGGATGGCTTTGCGAGAGAAGAAGTGGTGACTGGGTAGGTAATAGCGTGGTACTGCATAGGCCATGAGTTCGCGGAAGCTGCGCTTTCCACCAACCGATAGGGCATCATCTGTAATGAGATTAGTTTGGCAATGTGGGCGTTCAAACCCAGTGTACGCGGATGAGAGACTGAGTACTTTCTTGACCTACTCATATTGTCTGGGAGGGTGAGCTGGACTTGAGAGCTGCATATGGTGGAAGTAGCGGTGGACAGGGCGGACTGAGAGAGGGTTGATGATGGTGATGGAGTTGGTGTTCTTTCTGATGGCCTAGATTCAGTGTTTCATTGATATAACAGTGGGATTCCCTGACTGCTGTGGCCTTGCAACGACACCTCAACATTTGCTGCTGTGCTAACCGGTGGGCTTACAGTGGGGGAAACAATGTAGCGTTGCTGAATACCTTCTTTGTGATCAGTTGCACATGTGGTACTTGAGGTTTGGTGTTGTGTCCACGCTTGCAAGTGCATGCAGGTTAAATGTCTAAGCATGCAACTGGTATTCAAATTTTTCAGATTTTTTCCTCGGCTAAAGGTCTTTGCGCACTTCTTACAGATAACCTTGGCCTGATCATGAGGATTTTGTTCAAAAAAGTGCCACACTGCACTCTTCCTACTTTGGCAGACATTTTGCGGCCTAGCACGCTGTGATATTTTGACCCTCTAGACAAGCTGTCCAGCAACTCTTTTGATTTTTGGAACCTGTCTTTGGAGTGCTCCGGGCCTGCCAGATAACAGCTGTTGCAATGTCGATGTCTGCTGTGGATGCTCCTCCTCCTCATCTGAGCTATTGGAAGCAGCACCCTCTTCCCCCAATGGATGCCAATCTGGGTCAACAACTGGGTCATCCATCACCTCCTCTTCAATGTCATGTGCACCTTCCTCTGTGTCACCGTGTATGGTGGTATAGTGTGCGGGAAGGGGCACCTGAGTCTCATCAGGGTCAGAATCTGGCTCTGTACACTGCGAGGACAATGTAGTGCTCTGAGTGAATGTACCAGCAGAATCATCTATCAGTAGCTGTGCATCAGTGCACTCCATGTCAGATTCATCTTGGCCTGGGTAATTCACCATTTCACTTGATAATCCAGGCATGGTATGTGAAAACAGCTCCATGGAGTAATCATTAGTATGGCCTGCGTCATCCTTCAATCTTGGTTGGGGTGAAGGACACAAGGAAAGGTGTGGTTCATGAACATGAGCCTCCAATGACGACTCAGTGCTTTTATTTTTTACAACTTCAGAAGAGGAGGCGATAGAGCTGGAGGCTGAGTCAGCAATGTAAGACAAAACTTTTTCCTTAAGCTCTGGCTTTAAAAGCGATTTGCCAACTCCTAGAAAACTAAGCCTTCGAGGCCTTGTGGAGCCAGACGATGATGCAGGCTCAACACCTCCTGCATTCGGTCCTATTTTGCTTTTGCCACTACCATCAGATCCACCACCAACACCATCATTACCAGCTGCCAACCCCCGCCCAATTCCACGGCCTCTTCCACCAGCCTTCCTAATTTTTGGTAGAAATGTAGACAAAATCCAACAAACTATATAGTAATGTAAAACAAGGTACAAGGTGTCTATAGGACAGGGGAGATTTTGAATTTCTGCACACACTTGTAGACACTGGACACTTTTGGATTGTGTGAGGCCCACTGAATATCACAGAGCTATGTCACAGGCTCGATGTCGCAGGTGTGAAAAATGTCACTAGAGGATAACGGAGATTTTGAATTTCTGCACACACTTGTGGACACTGGACACTTTTGGATTGTGTGAGGCCCACTGAATATCACAGCGCTATGTCACAGGCTCGATGTCGCAGGTGTGAAAAATGTCACTAGAGGATAACGGAGAGTTTGAATTTCTGCACACAATTGTGGACACTGGACACTTTTGGATTGTGTGAGGCCCACTGAATACATGGATTTTTGTGAGTACTCACCGTAAAATCCTTTTCTCCGAGACGCTCATTGGGGGACACAGAGACTGTGGGTGTGTGCTTCTGCCGTCTGGAGGCTGACACTAAGTATACAAAAAAAGAGTTAGCTCCTCCTCCGCCGCATACACCCTCGCCCCCAGACCGGGCGTAATTCAGTTTAGTGCATAAGCAGTAGGAGAACGCGCCTTAAACTCAGGCAAGAAATTATACGTCTGAAAAAGGGACCACCCTGATCCTTACATAAGGATTTGTATAATTCAAAATAAACAGATGCCAACTGGCTAATAGGGTGGGTGCTGTGTCCCCCAATGAGCGTCTCGGAGAAAAGGATTTTACGGTGAGTACTCACAAAAATCCATGTTTCTCCTTCGTCTCATTGGGGGACACAGAGACTGTGGGACGTTCTAAAGCAGTCCCTGGGCGGGATCTTAGCTCACCCAATCCATGCTATTTTGCGCCCCTGATTAGAGGTGCGCAACTGCTGCCTGGAGAATCTTTCTTCCCAGGCTTGCATCCGAGGATGCCTGGGTATGTACGTTATAATGTTTGACAAACGTATGCAAACTGGACCAGGTAGCTGCTTTGCACACCTGTTCCGCTGAAGCCTGGTGTCGCAGTGCCCATGAGGCACCCACTGCTCGAGCCGAGTGTGCCTTGATCCCTGCCGGAACCGGCGTGCCACTGATTTGATATGATTCTTGGACTGTCAGACGAACCCATCTGGCCAAAGTCGCTCTGGACGCAGCGAGTCCCTTCCGCCGCCCTTCTGGAATCACGAATAGAGAGTCTGTCTGGCGGAATGGCGCTGTCCTTGTCACATACCTCCTAAGGGCTCTTACCAGATCCAGGGTGTGCAATGCCTTTTCTACCCTATGCACCGGTGCCGGGCAAAACGAGGGTAAGACAATGTCTTCGTTGATATGGAATGCAGAGACAACCTTCGGCAAGAAGGGGGGAGCTGGCCTTAAAACTACTTTATCCTTATAAAATGTCAGGAACGGCGGTTTACAAGATAAAGCCGCCAGTTCCGAAACCCGCCTAATAGATGTTATCGCTACCAGAAAAACGACCTTCCTGGACAGGTAAGGTAAGGAGACTTCTTGTAACGGTTCGAAGGGAGGCTCCTGAAGGGCCCTGAGCACTAAGTTCAGGTCCCATGATTCCATCGGTGCCTTATAGGGGGGTACTAAATGTGCGACCCCTTGCATAAATGTCCTAACCTGCCAGACCGAAGCGACCTTTCGTTGGAAAAGCACCAACAGGGCCGAGACTTGCGTTCTGAGCGAACTCGGAGCCAATCCCGCGTCCAGCCCTGCCTGCAGAAAAGCCAGTACGTTGGGGATCGAAAAAACCAGAGGAGCCACTCCGCGATCCCTACACCAACGGAAAAACACTTCCCAAGTCCGATGATATACCTTCGCCGAGGAAGGCTTCGGGCACTCACCATCGTGGCCACCACATCGCGCCTGAATCCTGCCTGTGTTAACAGCCAAGATTCAATGGCCACGCCGTCAAACACAGGGCCCCTAAGTTCGGATGGCAGATCGGCCCTTGGGACAGTAAGTCCGGCCGATCTGGGAGACGCCAGGGTACGTCCACCACTAGTTGAACCAGATCTGCATACCAGGCCCGCCGAGGCCAGTCTGGGGCCAGCAGAATTGCTGGAACCTTCTCTCTCCTTATCTTTCTGATGACTCTTGGAAGCAGAGGTAGCGGGGGGAACAAGTACGGGAGCCGAAACTGGCTCCACGGAAGCACCAGAGCGTCTGCTGCGATTGCCTGCGGGTCGAGGGATCGAGCGACGAACCTTTGAATCTTGGCATTCTCTCTGGATGCCATAAGGTCCACGTCTGGTGTCCCCCACCGTTGGCAGATCTGTTGAAAAACCTCGGGGTGCAGGGACCACTCCCCTGCCGCGACCCCCTGTCGGCTGAGAAAATCCGCCGCCCAGTTTTCGATTCCCGGAATGTGCACCGCTGAAATTACCACGTGGTTTTTCTCGGCCCAACGCAGTACCAGCCCGACCTCGCGCATGGCTGCCTGGCTGCGCGTGCCCCCCTGATGGTTCACATACGCTACCGCTGTAGCATTGTCCGACTGAACGCGCACCGGCCGGTTTGTCAGCCAACGCTGAAAATGTTGCAGGGCCAATCGTATTGCCCGTATCTCCAGAATGTTGATCGGGAGAATTACCTCCCGAAAGGACCACCGCCCCTGGGCTGTGTGACTCTGGAAAACTGCTCCCCAACCCTGCAGGCTTGCATCGGTCGTCACCACCAACCACTGTTCCGGGGGAAAGGGTTTCCCCTGAACCAGAGACGAGTCGCGAGTCCACCACTGGAGTGACCGTCGGACCGGTGGAGACAAACTGCACCGATGATTGAGGGAAAGCAGCCTTCGGTCCCATGCTAACAAGAGCGCATGTTGAAGCGGACGGAGATGGAACTGGGCAAACGGGATTGCCTCCATCGCCGCCACCATTCTGCCCAACACACTCATGCCGTACCGGATGGATCTGGAGCCCGGCTGAAGAAGGTTCCGTACCCCCTGTTTGATCCTTTGCGCCTTGTCCTGAGGGAGGATCACCAGCCCCTGGGAGGTGTCGAAAACCATGCCTAGAAATACGATTCTCTGAGCCGGAACCAAGGACGACTTGTTCCGATTGATCAGCCAACCTAGGCGGGCCAGGGTATCCAGAGTGATACCGACATTCTCCTGGCACGCCTGAAACGACGGCCCCTTTACCAAAAGGTCGTCCAGGTAGGGTAGTACCGTTATGCCCCGAGCATGCAGGATGGCCATAACCACCGCCATTATCTTTGTAAAGACTCTGGGGGCAGTGGCCAGACCGAAAGGCAGAGCAACAAATTGGAAATGTCGCCCTCCGATCGCAAAACGCAGGAACCTCTGGTGTGGAGGAAAAATCGGGATGTGTAGATATGCATCCTGCACATCGATCGAGGCCAGGAATTCCCCTGGATCCATGGCTGAAATGACCGAACGGAGGGATTCCATCCGGAATCGCCTGACCCTGATAAACTTGTTCAGGATCTTTAAATCTAGTACTGGCCTTACTGTCCCGTCCTTTTTGGGGACTGAAAACAGGTTCGAGTAAAAACCTTGCGTCTCTTCGCTTTTCGGCACTGGGACAATGACCCCGTTGCGCTGTAGCGTCATTATAGCCTGCAACAGACCTTCCGCCTGCGATTCTGTTCCGGAGAGCCGGGAACGGAAGAAACGCCGTGGCGGGAGTCCGACAAACTCTATTTTGTACCCGGACGATATCAGTTCTGCCACCCAAGCGTCGCGTGCCACTGCGACCCAAACGTGGCTGAACCTTAGTAGGCGTCCGCCCACTCTGTCGTCCGTAGGTACGAAGTGCCTTGAGTCATTTTGCTGGAGGCTTTTGTGATCTGGCCCCCCTCGCTCTGGGCAAACGGCCTCGGCCTCTACCCAGCGGATTGGCCCTGTAAGAAACTTGCCTTTCTCTAATCTGACCATCATTTGCGGAGGTGGATGCCCTGGCCGAAGTCCACCTCCAGGAGCTACGAAAGGGCCGAAAACGCCTGCCTGAATGCCGGCCAACTCTTCTGCTGCGGTAGAAAACTACTCTTCCCCCCTGTGGCTTCTGAGATAAGCTTATCAAGCTTCTCACCGAACAACCGATTGCCTTGAAAAGGCAATGAGGTCAAGGATTTTTTAGAGATAGAATCCGCTTTCCATAATCTCAGCCATAATGCTCGCCTTACAACGATCGCATTTGCTGCTGCCACAGCAGAACACTCGGCCGCATCCAGAGCGGCGCCGACGAGATAATCACTCGCTCCTGATATCTGATTTGTCACCTCCAAGATTTCCGCGGGCAGATCCCTGTCTTGGAGGGCCCTATGCAGAGTGTCTGCCCATGAAACCATGGCCTTAGCCACCCAGGTAGCCGCAAAGGAGGGGGCCAGAGCCGACCCTGCTGCCTCATACACTGAGCGGGCAAGCCCCTCTATGAGGCGATCAGTTGGGTCCTTAATAGAAGAACCGCTGGGTATCGACAACAGCGATCTTGATGCTAAACGTGACACCGGTGGGTCCACTACTGGCGACTCCACCCACCCTTTATGGAGTTCAGGAGGAAACGGATACTTTGCTTGCAGCGCCTTTTGCATTGCAAAGCGCTTATCCGGGTGTTCCCTATGTTTCTGGACTAGCTCCTCGAACTCCGGATGTGTGGCAAACCTTCTATGCGGACGCCTGGTTTTCTTGAAGGAGACCTTGTGACCTGAGGTCGTGGACACGTCATCCTCGATCTCTAAAGTCTGGTTGACCGCCTCAATGAGGCTGTCCACCGAGTCCTGGTATCCCAGGCTTTCTGGATTCCAGGCTTCCTCCTCCTCCTCGCCCTCGTCCTGATCGCTTTCTGAGCTTGGCGACAGGGAACGAGATGCCCTAAACATCGCCGCCGACTCCCCAGAGGGCCCGGCCGACGGAGAACGAGCTCTCTTACCATGAGCTTGTCTGGTGCTGGAGCGGCCCCTAACGGACGAAGGGTCCTGAGACGTGGACGAGCTGTCTTCCGCTGGCAGACCACCATCCTTGACCCTGCCCGGGCCCCGAAGGGACTCAATTGCCTTCGTAAGGGACATCATAGAATGCGATAAAGACACTGCCCATTCTGGGGGGTCCTGACCCCTGGGCTCTGCAACAATGGGGGGCTCCTGGGCTCGCTCCGACTCACAGGCTTCGCAAAATTTACCCGGCTGCGCCTTAGGCAGCCTGACCCCACAGGAAACGCAAACAGCGTATAGGAAAGAGTGAGCTTTCCCTTTGCCAGACATATTGCAGGGTAGGGTAGGAGGAGGAGGGTAACCCCTTCCTTGACAACCAGTGCGGCACTCGAAACGGGGTTGCACTCACCCACCGGTAACGTCCCACCTGTTCCACGGGGTGCAATGGGGGGCTCCTGCTCCTTCACGTGCCGTTACTCGCCGGGGGCACTGCGGTGCACTTTGGAGAGAGGCGGCGGGGCTTCCGACCGCACTCCGGCGAGGAAATGCGAGGAGGGGGAGGGGGGCGGGAGCCTCCGGTCACTGTGCGCGCCCGCCGCGCTCCCCGGGCCGCCGGAAGTCAGTGGGCGGGGCTTCCGGCCCCCACCGGAAGCGGCGGGCGGGCCTCGCGCGGAACTCGCGGCCCTCCCCATACAGCGGGGACCGCGGCCGCCGGCGGAGCTTCAGCCGTACTCCGGCGGGAACCTGCGAGGAGGGGGAGGAGGGCGCGCGCTCCCCAGTCACTGCGCGCCCGCTGCGCCCCCCGGGCTGCCGGAAGTCCGTGGGCGGGGCTTCCGGCTACCACCGGAAGGGGCGGGCAGGCTGCGCGGGGCTTTGCGGATCTCCCCATACCGCGGGGACCGCGGCCGCCGGCGGGACTTCTGGCCGCACTCCGCATGTGGCACTACTGGCACCGGGTTCCACCGGGGAGAGAGTCGGGCCCTGTGAGAAAAAGTAACCCCGTCGGGCGGGGGAACAGACAGCCCCGCGGCGCATTCTGGAGGGTCCCGTTCCGGGGGGTGACCCTACAAACAAAAGGTGAGCCTGGCCGCCGGGGGGCTCTCTTGGGGTGCTCTCAACCCCATCCCTGGGCGGGGAGGGGGAGGCTACTGGGGGTGGATGCTTCGATCCCCTGGCTCACCTGCGCCTCCAACTGCACCCCTGGTGTCAGTACCTAGGGGTGGAGGGGGCCAACCTGAAATCCCGCGTTGCAGGAGAGGAACAAAAAACGTGGAGTCCGTTGGGGATCGCCCATCGCTCACACGTGCTCGCCCGTTGTAGTTCATGGGGAAATCGAATCCTCTCATCAGGATGCGTTGCCCCTCTTTACAAAATAAAAAAGAAAAATGGTTGTCTGGGGAAAAGTCCCAGATGTGTCCCTCGGTGCGGGAGAGAAAACACGTGGAGGACTACTCACACGTGGTCGCCCGTTGATGATTTGGGGAGATCGGACCCTCTCTATAGGATCCGTCGCCCCTGTCTTATCTTCAAAGAAGGGAAAAAAAAAAAAAAAAAAACTTGTCTGGAGCTCCAGACTGCGTGTGCCTCCATCAGACACTAAGCAAAAAACTGAATTACGCCCGGTCTGGGGGCGAGGGTGTATGCGGCAGAGGAGGAGCTAACTCTTTTTTTGTATACTTAGTGTCAGCCTCCAGACGGCAGAAGCACACACCCACAGTCTCTGTGTCCCCCAATGAGACGAAGGAGAAATCACAGCGCTATGTCACAGGCTCGATGTCGCAGGTGTGAAAAATGTAACTAGAGGATAAGGGAGATTTTGAATTTCTGCACACACTTGTGGACACTGGACACTTTTGGATTGTGTGAGGCCCACTGAATATCACAGCGCTATGTCACAGGCTCGATGTCGCAGGTGTGAAAAATGTCACTAGAGGATAACGGAGATTTTGAATTTCTGCACACACTTGTGGACACTGGACACTTTTGGATTGTGTGAGGCCCACTGAATATCACAGCGCTATGTCACAGGCTCGATGTTGCAGGTGTGAAAAATGTCACTAGAGGATAGCGGAGATTTTGACTTTCTGCACACACTTGTGGACACTGGACACTTTTGGATTGTGTGAGGCCCACTGAATATCACAGCGCTATGTCACAGGCTCGATGTCGCAGGTGTGAAAAATGTCACTAGAGGATAACAGAGATTTTGAATTTCTGCACACACTTGTGGACACTGGACATTTTTTGATTGTGTGAGGCCCACTGAATATCACAGCGCTATGTCACAGGCTCGATGTCGCAGGTGTGAAAAATGTGACTAGAGGATAACGGAGATTTTGAATTTCAGCACACACTTGTGGACACTGGACACTTTTGGATTGTGTGAGGCCCAGTGAATGTCACACCGCTATGTCACAGGCAGAAATTGGCTAGTGTATGACAAACTACAAGGTGTATATAGAATTGGGCAGAATAGAAATCTCCCTAGAGTGTAGGTCTGTAAGAACGGAACAAGTCCTCGACTTATCGTTACAGAGCGACACACAGATAGCTTCACTGTGGCCGTGATAACAGCCGTTACACGGTACTGAGAGAGGAGCGTGCACCTACACGGCTGTCCGGTGTACGTAAAATTGTCAAGCTCCGTGTTTTTTAAGTATACGGACTGACACACGCTGTCTCTCTATAGTTTTGAATGTGATCAAACAGCAAATATATTTAACTGTTTGAAAACTAGACAAAACTAGAAGGTGAAGGTCTGTAAGAATGGAACATGTCCTCGACTTATCCTTACAGAGCGACACACAGATAGCTTCACTGTGGCCGTGATAACAGCCGTTACACGGTACTGAGAGAGGAGCGTGCACGTACACGGCTGTCCGGTGTATGAAAAATTGTCAAGCTCCGTGGTTTTTAAGTATACGGACTGACACACGCTGTCTCTCTATAGTTTTGAATGTGATCAAACATCAAATATATTTAACTGTTTGAAAGCTAGACAAAACTAGAAGGTGCAGGTCTGTAAGAACGGAACATGTCCTTGACTTATCCTTACAGAGCGACACACAGATAGCTTCACTGTGGCCGTGATAACAGCCGTTACACGGTACTGAGAGAGGAGTGTGCACCGCTGTATGGTGTGAAAAAATGCACGCTCAGTACCTCACCAGGACAAAAAAAAAATTGGGATTGCTTTTAAAAAAGCAGTTTGCAGAGCAGTGGGTAAACAGCAATGCAGCGTCAGGAAGCCTTAGAAGGCAGCCTAACAACCAACACCACTGATCCAGCAAAATATAGCCTCCGCTAGCACTGCACACACAGTGACTAGTGTGTTGTACAGGCAAAATCGCTAGCAGCAGAAGCAGTTTTTGGTGTCTTCTTCCCTGCCTAACGCTCTCCCTACAAAATCATCATCAGCAGCAGCTCTCCCTATTCTGAGATCAGCATGAGTAACATGGCGGTCGGCGTGTACGCCCTTTTATACCCCCTGTGACGCCCACCAAAGCAAGCCAATCACTTGCATGCCCTTCTGAAAGATGGTGGTGACCCCTGCCTATGTCATCACGTTGCCCACAGTGTCCGTGGATCCTGATTGGCTGAAAAAGAGTGCAAAACAAACTTTTGAAACGCGACTTTGGCGCTTAAGTCGCCGACCTCGTGGCCGACCTCTTCCTAGGGTCGGGTTTCGTTTCATGAAACCCGACTTTGCCAAAAGTCGGCAACTTTTGAAATTTTTCGACCCGTTTCGCTCAACTCTACCAGCAACCTTTCCTCCAACTGTAGTGACACGTAGAGTCCCTCATTACAGTTAGGATGACAGCCAAAGCTTCCCAACAGAAAGAACACTGAGACCTTGTGCCCTCTCACTTATAGGCAGGATACTTAGGTCCATGTGTGTCAACCTTACCCTCATTTTAGATCCTTAGCACTACACAACTATATCCAGCTTCAAGGACCTCTCTAGCTGACACTATCATCCTATACCTATGCCAGATCTTCTCTTCTATTCAGGGCTTCTCACAAAAGTCACCATCTGGAGATGATGTGTCACGCTATGATGGTCTTCAGTAAGGAAGGGGGGGCCTCAAACTGTCCCTGGGACACTAAGTATCCCTTTCCCGGGGGTACTCTTAAAGGTAGGGAGTCCCGAGTCTCTGATCTTACTATGCTCCTGTTATTGTCCTAAGCTGTCCCCTCCCCTTCCCTCAGGAGGCCTGGAACAGATATGTTAGTGTATATACACGTAAGACAAACAGGGATAACAAAAAGCAACTTACATACAAAAACACTCACCAAGAGTAGAAAGGAATAAAGGGAAGAATAGGAATGTACAAAACAAATGGGAATAGGATAATGGAGACAGCATATATGCAAAAAGAGCAGACAACAATCTCCAGCAGCAACTAAGTACTCCAACTTCAGCATACCAATTCCAGCAAACCAGGAAGCAAAACTTCCAAAGGCAGAGATGAGAAGGTCTGGCCAGGTTTTATAAAGAGAGAAGATGAGCAGGTCAGGACCTGCTGTAAGATGGAGCTACATGTCTCTAACCAGCATACAAAGAGTCATTAACCTCTTCAGCGCCAAAGGAAACAAAGTCCATTTAATATGAGGAACAACATACACAGGCTGCATGGAAGACCTGCGACTCACAGTACGTAAAGCTTACCTAACCCCAGCTCTCTCACGAGGACGTGACACACTTGTAACATGATATCTTCATAGCTGTTAGCTACACCTGGTAACAGCCAGGAGCCACACATCATGGGCCCACGGGACACATGTGGCTCAGAAGCCACAGGTTGGGGAACCCTAGTGTACTACACTGAAATGGAATGAGTACTTGTACTGATCCAGTATCTGTTCACATCTCTAGAGGCTCGGATTCTGTATTTTTCAGTTCAGAAAGCAGAAAGAGAAGTTTATGATGTCTCTTATTCAATTGTTTGGATTTCAAATGCATGCAATGCTAAATATATATGCAGCCATTTATTTGAGAAAGCAGCTGAAAGATTTTCGATGGGACATATGACCAAAAGGGACGCGGCATACAATAAAAAGATATTTTCAATCATGATTCTGAGCAGTGCAGAAATTGTAGATCAATGCACATGAGTCACAGGGAAATAAATTGATTTAATCTAAAACAATGTATATTTCTATGTTTTAAGTATGAGTGATTAAATGTTAATATTAGGTCGGAGGAGGATGTAGTGCTGCGCCTGTCAATGTCATTCAGCCATATAATGTATTATGCCCTTTGGAACCTGTCAAACTTTCACACGAGTCTTTCATAGGATTCCAATACACAGTGCACTGAATTTATAAAGAATAATCAAAGCCCGTTCTGATCGCATGCTGGCTGTTCTAGATTCAAATCTAGGACACCCATGTGACTGTTGATAATGCATTATCCTTCAAAGGAACTGCATGGGTATTTTTTTTCTATTGAAGGAGATAAAACCATTCCAATGAACAATGATAACACAATCAGAGCCCGGCATCTGGAATAAAACCATAATTTTAATTAGATAGAGGAATCCTTGGTGGAACATGCTAGATGATGTTGTTCAGATATTTTCTTTTTTTTTAAGAAGATGCTCAAATTATTGAGGAAAACAATGCACTTGTGTTAAAGAACGTATGCAAAATGCATCATTAGAAAAACATCCAGCACTGCCATCTGCTGTCCCTCAACGGTTATTTCCCATAGTAACTGGTAAATACCTATTATACAGCATGGAACTGGTCTGATCCTAAAGTGCATTAATTTAAGCTTTACGTTATTGAATTCAGAAGTGATATTTGCATAATATACTGGTAAAATGAAATGCAGTCATTAGTGAACAGTTATGACATTTTCTTACACAATACAGCATCACCTGGAGTTCACACTATACAGCAATGTGCCGGCTGAATGCAGGGGGACACATGATCACACACTTCCTCCACAGCCAGGCCACTCCATAGTCACCCTCAGAGAGCCAATAAAAATGGCTTCTTCCCTGACAAAACAGGCAAGGTAGCAGAATATCTGCAGTAGCTTAGTAGTATAAGGGTACATTTCCACGTACCATAATGTCTGCGCTTTGGATGGAGCGGAAACCTTGCTCCGCCCAAAGCCCAGCCCCCTTCTGTGCGTGCGGTGATTCCGGATGTGCTCATTGAACACATCTGGAATCACCGCAGCATATCCATAGAGTAGGCTGTTTACCTTGCTGAGACTGAGCATCTCCGAAAGGTAAACAGACATGCTGCGGTCTAAAAAGACGCGCCGCATGTCTAGTTTAGCAGGTGTGTCACCCGCGTATTCGGACGCATAGTGGAGATGGGATTTCATAAAATCCCCTCCACTATGCTGTAGCATCTGGCCGCTGCGAATTAAACGCTGCAGCTGTATGCAGGGTTCAATCCGCAGCAAATACTGAATGTTTCCGCTACGTGGAAACATGCCCTAACTGAGTAGAATTTTCCTGCAGAAAATTAGGAAGGGATTATATTTTCAGATGTCAAAGTGGGAAGGAGACTGATCCACTGAAGACAACTTCTGCGGGAAACTAGGAGGGAATTATATTGTAAGCTGCCAGAAGGGAAAGAAGAATAATCCTGTTTATGCCTGTTAGAAAGACTAATAGCAATTCACTACTTTTCTCAACATTTAGTCTAAAAATCATTCATAGGGTAACCTCTTTAGTTTTGGTAGTCTTCTAACAAGCAAAAATTGTAATTATTGCACAACCTGTTTAAAAATGGATTCTTTCATTATAATATAGATGTCATTTTTAGTTAATCAATTTCTCCATGCAGTGCAACTCAATAGAACTATTGTAAAAAAAATAAAATAAAACTTAAGGTTCCTCATCTTCATATGATAAGGCGTCTTTGTTTTTGCTGTTCTGGTATAGCTTCCATATTGCTACACCAAGTGCTTGCTAGTTCCAGGCTTGTGCAGGAAAGATCAAACTAGTTTCAAGTTATTGCTATTCTAATAGAAATTTTTCTTTGGATAAATAACGGTAACGGTAACTCAATGCTTTACATCGATAAATATCAACTCTTATTCAGCATTCCATTCAGAAAAAAAGCAAAAACTTAGAAAGATTTTCTATGAAATATTCTATATTATATTTTTTCAATTATTTTTCCCTCGTTCATTATTCTTTAGTTACAACACCAATTTTTCTAAAAAAAAACACGTCATTAAAAAGCATTTAGTGTGATGCTTTCAGGCAACCTACCAGTGGATCTCCATCTTTGTCACTCTCTGGCACATGCTTGGACGCTGTTCCCTCTTTGATGACATACCCATCATACCCTACATCTTCCGGTCGTAACAGAAGTAAGGCTGGACATTCATGCTGAGATGAACAAGAATTCCAAGGAAACGTGTCTGTTATCCACTTAGCTGGATCTTCCCAAGGGGCTCGCTTACCATACATCTGTAAATGCAATGCATATGTATATCACAGGTTCTTATAGTAAGCTATGAAATATTTTTCGATCAGTAGCTAATGTGCCCTAAATCAATTTATTACTTGCTCATTCTGAATTAAAAATGTGCATTTACACAGTGATACCATTGACATCAACATTGCAGAAATGTACTCACTCTTACCTTTGCTTGAATTTGATTAATAGCTTCAATTTCTCATGTAAAACATGCAAAGGTAAGGAAGGAATCATCTGTACAGTCTGCAATTAGTGCATAGTGTGAAATGGTGCCCAACCAAAGCATTATACTGTCCTAGTTTTCAAAAATGTACCTGAATCTATAAAAGCTTTTTGATACACTGTGGTCTCTCAAACATCTTGTAGATCAGTGAAATTCTGGATCCTGAGACCATCACGGATTGAGTTCAGCAGTAGTAGTGTTATCAGGACCAGCATCCCCACCAATCCAAAGGTATAATTAAGAACACAGTTAACTAAATTCACTGTTACTTTTGCAACTTGACTTTATACCTGAAGTCCTTCTCTCACTGCTTCTAGGAGATATGGTATGACAGAGTAATTCCAAAGGTCTGTATACCATATTTTGGACCCATCTACATCCATTGGGCAGGAAAGGAAAAGACGAGGACCTGTGAAAACAGACAAGTATTGATTAGTTTTAAAAGGCGATTTACATTTTTTGTACTTTAATTTAGTAAGAATATGCTATATAAAAAATGCCAAGCCCTGTGTCTAGGTGTCCCAAACAGTTTGAAGGGGGCTTCATCAGAGAAAAGAACTTTACTCCAGTCCTCTGCAGTACAATCCCTATACTTCCCACAGAATTATATTTTCTGATGAAGCCACCTTCATATTGTTTGTAATATCTGATCGAATTGTTGTTGGGAGAAGAGAAGGTGGCTCTACCAGGAGACGTGTGTCAAGACATGTCCTCATTATATCTGAAACAGAACCTGTCAAAGACTGAACTCCTTGTGTTTCCTCCCTCTACTAATGTACCTATACCCGACATTGCCATTTCTGTGTGTGGTTCCACTATTACTCCCCAGCAACATGCCCGCTGTCTTGGGGTCATACTTGACTCCGAGCTTTCCTTTGCCCCCCACATTCGATCACTGGCTCGCTCTTGTCATCTGCACCTCAAAAATATTTCTAGAATTTGACCTTTTCTTACTTTTGACTCTGCAAAAACTCTTACTGTTTCTCTTATTCATTCTCGTCTCGACTATTGTAACTCTCTTCTAATCGGTCTCCCTCTTACCAAACTCTCCCCTCTCCAATCTGTCTTGAATGCTGCAGCCAGGATCATATTCCTCACCAATCGTTACACCGATGCCTCTACCTTGTGCCAGTCATTACACTGGCTACCTATCCACTCCAGAATTCAGTATAAACTTATTACCCTCACCCACAAAGCCCTCCATAGCTCAGCATCACCCTACATCTCCTCCCTTGTTTCAGTATACCACCCTACCCGCGCCCTCCGTTCTGCTGATGACCTGAGGTTAGCATCCTCAATAATCAGAACCTCCCACTCCCGTCTCCAAGACTTTACACGTGTTGCGCCAATTCTTTGGAATGCACTTCCCAGGTCAATACGATTAGTCCCCAATCACCACAATTTTAAGCATGCCCTGAAAACGCATTTATTCAGACTGGCCTACTGCCTCAACACATTAATCTAATCTATCCCTGTGTGGCACAGCCAAAAGTTTTACCATAACCAGGTTCCCCGCATCATGTTCCCACATGCTTTATGCATCCATTAGCCCTCTGTGTCTGTACTGTTACACACTTAACATTATGGCTGGTCCATACAATCAGAGCAACTGTTACCACCCACCTTTCGTGTCTATCTCTTTCCTCATAGACTGTAAGCTTGCGAGCAGGGCCCTCATTCCTCTTGGTATTTGTTATAATATATGTGATTATTGTTATGCTGTAATGTCTATTGTCTGTACAAATCCCCTCTGAAATGTAAAGTGCTGCGGAATATGTCGGCGTTATAGAAATAAAATTTATTATTAAGACAACAGTAATGCATTAGACATGTGGGTACTTTTTATTCAAGGCAATGGAATCACTCATAATTTTGCCTAAGAACACTGCCATAAATAAAGAATGGGATCTAAACATCCTCCAAGGACAACATCTCCCTATGATGAAGGAGCAAATAGGTTTGGAATAATGTTTTTTCCAGCATGAGGGAGCATCATCTTACAAGGCAAAAGTGATAACCAAGTGGCTCAGTGAGTAAAACATTGATATTTTTGGACCAAAGCTAGGGAAACATGGTGGCTCAGTGGTTAGCACTGCAGCCTTGCAGCACTGGAGTCCTGGGTTCGAATCCCACCAAGGACAACATCTGCAAGGAGTTTGCATGTTCTCCCCGTGTTTGCGTGGGTTTCCTCTGGGTACTCCGGTTTCCTCCCACATTCCCAACACATACTGGGACACATATAGGGAATTTAGATTGTGAGCCCCATCGAGGACAGTGATGATAATGTGTGCAAACTGTAAAGCGCTGCGGAATATGTTAGTGCTATATAAGAAAATAAATTAAAAAAATAAAACACCA